>NC_072731.1:243661235-243961636 GCF_026930045.1 Uloborus diversus | reverse complement strand
TCTTTAAAAATGTTTTTTTATTCGATTATTACAAGAGCAATGGAAAATGCATTACAATATTTCATGTTTTTAAAGGAAAAAATAATACTTTAATTTATTGATCGATACTTCAATGATCTATGGCAGCGGTTCCACACCTTTTTTCAACGGTGTCGTTCCCAAAATTTTGAAAGTATTTTTTTCTGAAAGAGCATGCTTAAAAACATAAGATCTGACCATTTTTTGATAAATTTGTTTACGTTTAATATTTTAAAAACATTATTTAAATCGGTGTGCTTTCATTGTTTACGGCTTCTGCCAATGACATCACAAATGATGAAATGCCATTCTGTGTTGCCATTCACAATGCAAAATATTTAATTCGCATCTTTACTCAGGTGTATTGGCAACGATAGGGTTGATAGCAAACGTAGAGCGCAGTTTTAATTCGCTTCTTGATAATCATAACGTGGAAACGCGATAGAAAGATGCGGCAAAGTGCATCATTTGTGACTTTAATCAAGACCACGCCTTGTTTAAAAAATCGGACATTTTAAAAATTAATTTTAAAAAAAAACTGTTGGGAAAATGAAAGTATTTTCTGGGACCATGTTTTTTTTTTTTTTTTTTTGCTCATTCTATCCATTTCAATGACTAAAATTAGTACTTTTGACTGAAGGAAACCACTCCATTGCGAACCCCCTCCAAAATCCGAACGAAGCTAGCGAACCCCTTGTGAAGTACAAGCAAAAAATGAAAGAAAAAAAAACGAATCGCACACACAATAAAATTTAGGAGAACTGTTTTTAGCAATATTGCTCATAGGTTCACAACTAGAACGAAAACATAATTGTAAAATATAAAAGCACAAATACTCCTACGAACTAAAATAATAGCTAAAATTTGAAGTCAAAACATATTCGACAAAGAACAAACGCGGGAGTTATTATTTATTAATATTCAGACAACTTAACAAAACTCTTAATAGGATAGTTCCGTAGTAAAGAAGCTCAAAGTTTGGCTCAAATATCTGTCAGTATTACTCTTACATTAAGTTCAGCACTTAATTTGCTTCTGCATTTATTCCTTTTTCGCATGGAAACGCTGTCCAAAAGGGTAATAAAAATGCATCTGGTTTGACCAATACGAAGACGGGCTATTACAATATGTTCTCTTCTGGTGCTCTTTGATGTCTTAAAACTTTTCTTAGCAGGTTGGATGGGGTAAGGAGCAAATGAATAAATGATGAATAAAAAACTTATGAACTTAAGACTTCATCTCAAACAGCAAGTATGTTAAAACTTCGCTATTAGAATATTATTTTGGCGATGATACCTCTCGCGAACCACCGGTTGGGAACCGATGATCTAGGGTAATCCAAAAGTCACATAAATTAAAAACTGATTTTAATTATTTTTTTTTCCAAAGAGAGATTCCCTCTAGATTTTTCCAAAGAATAGGCATTCTTATTTTCATGCGCGCTAACATTTTCAATGCAATATTCTGACGGCCCGGTCATCACATCCAGGGACTGCAGTTTCACCTTTGTTATGGACTCATCAGTCTGGAATATAGAATGACCGAGTTGGAAACAGATGTCCTCTCTTTGAAGCTGAGAGTGCCAATAAACTGGTAGTTGAAGTAAATTTAGTTCACCAGCGAGAGTCTGCAAGTGATGAGCGGACTGTCTGCATGTAGTTTTGTCTCAGTCCTGGTTTAAGGGCGGCAACTTGCTGCTTAATCCTTTCAGCAGCTTTTATTTTATTGTGTGGCTTAGATAACGTTATTGACGCCGAATGCAAAGGCTTTTCACGATCAGCGTGTGGATTTCCGTTGGGCCAAACTCTTGTGGTCGGCTTGACATTCGGTTTGACATCTTGAAGATGAAAACAACCTTCCTGTGTGAAGAACACAGAATCAAGTTTATCAAACTGGGAAGAGTGGGCACAGTGAGACAACAGCAGTTTATTTTCTGTTTGGACATTTCCAGCCTGGTAAAACTAGTCAGGTAGACACACTGTGAACCACGTTAAAAAAAAAGTTTGCTTTTAAGTATCATGTTTGAAAAATAACTATGTCATTATAGTTTTAACCCATGGAAGTAAAATTATCTCCATTGTTTGTTGCATTGTCTCTCGACAGTTAGATAAACTTTACAGACTGATGCAGGGACGGATACAAGGAAGGGACGATAGGGAAGATCGCCCTTTTCTTGGGGGGCTCTCCATCGGTAATTTTTGGAAAATGAAGTTTAAAAAAGGCAAATTTAGATGAGTTTAATTGATATTGGGTAAAGGGAGGTTTGGGTTTGGGACCCTATCTCGGAACTGTTTCGGAATTAACAGTCTAAAACCTTTGTGATCAATATTTTAAAATCAGTATATAGTAAAAAGTAAGTAATTAAATACAATCACCCCTCCCTTCAAACATTTCTGGATCCGTCTTTGGACTGGTGTTACTAAGCTTACAAGGGTATATAAAGTAAAGCTCTTTTTAGCAGCAGTGCTGTGGATTTTGTTTATAAATTGCAAGAGAAAAGCAAAAAAAGAGAAATTATCAAACCTTTAATTTTTTAAGGCTCTAACTACAGCATTACGTGAGAGACGTTCGATAATTTCTTTTTAAATGTTATTAATTAGGGGAGGGGGCGGCACTTGTGAACATTGCCTGGGAAGGCAATACTAATAGCGGCAGCCCTGATTTTTGTTTAATGATATGTTTCATTTAATATTAAAGCTGTGCACACTTATTATCGCACAAAATTTATTTGATGATTGCGTTAAGTATTCTGATTTAACTTTTAATTTGAAATGATTTATCAATGTTTTTACCGTAAGGTATTTGTTGCGTTTCATTAACTAGAAAAGAGTAATTAAAATGCTGAACTAGGTAATGTTTTAATATTTTGAAAGTCATGCAAACATATAATTTTGAAACACTGAATGATCAACTGCAGCATAGATATTGGAAGAAATTAAAAGTCAAATGCAATTCTGAGCGAAGCTTTTGATGTGAGAAAAAGCAGTATAGTGTTTAAAATTCTAAACTATAGGGGTCATTCTTCAGAAAACGTAACTTTTGAACGCAAATATATTTCTATTGCGAAACCTTTTGTTTTCTTTTTTTTTTTTTTTTTCATTCCTACATGAAAGTGTTACCTACTAGAAGTAACCATAAACAATGGCCCAGCTAAGTTCCAATTATTTTACTTATAAATAAAAAAAATTAAAAAATGCCTTGTTTACAGAAATAATAAAAAAATATAAAAAAACTTTTAATATTTAAAAATCGAGGTCAATTTAGTATCAAAGTAGTAATTTTGTTAATTGTGCAAACGATCAACTATTTTAATGATTAGTGGGAACTTAATATTAAGCTCTCTTTATTAAAGAACGGCTTAATTAGTAATTTTCAAATGTATGATAAAAAATAGTAGTTAGTAAATTTGAGGATATACTTTTAGAATGCCTATTATTGATTAATTTCCCCTCCATCATTTATTTTCACCTCAGAAATAATGACATTGATAAGGTCTGTAACGGAAGTGAGGAATTATCCATTAATATAGGCCCATTTTTCAGGGAAATTTTTTTTTCTCCGTTGCTACAATCTGCACATGTTAAGCATATGAAAACATTTTCACTCCTTTTTTGCATTAATTTACATCCCTGAAATTCAAGTTCACGGAGGTGAGTAGTCAGAGTAACCACACTAAGTTTTTAAAGCAAAATCTATATCTTCTTGTTTCTCGATAAAAATGTCACAACTTCAACTATGGCTGAAAATAAGCAAGGGGGCTCTCTTGTCTCACGGAAAATAAAATTTGATGTCATTACTGCCACGAGTTAGTGAGGAATGGCATTTTGTGTTTGGGTAACGGAGGTGAGAATTTATCGTGTGACATGACTTCTTGTCCTACTAAAACGAACTAAAACACAATGTTAAAAAATTAAATATACTTAAACAATTAGTATTTGAGACACTTGTAGAAGGATTGATAAATAAATAAGTACATACTTTTAATTAAACAAGCTATTAAGCAACATATAAACAGTCACACAAGGTGTGTGACATGCCACGGAAGTGAGAATTAACATGTTGTGACCAAAAATATACTAAAATAAAAATTAATATTAAAAAAATTGTTGGCAGGTTTAAATAGATATATTTTTGATGAAATTAAAAAGCATTGTTAAAATGTTTACTGTAAAAGGAGTGGAACACAAAGTTATACTTTTTGAAGAATGACCCATAGGGTTGACCGGGGACTCTAGACCACACGGGAGGTTTGAACCATCCCGTCTTTTCATATTTAAACACATTTGTAACTGGTGAGCACCAATGGCCAGCATGATATTAAGTCAAATCAAAAGCTGTTTCCTTTTTACTTCCTTTTACAAAAAAGGAAGTATTGTATTCGCGAAAAAATTTTCACTCAAAAATCGCCCTTAATTTCCATTTTGCTCACCCCCAAATGAATGTTGAGTTTTTTTTTCGATTCGACCACATGCGGAAAAGTGCCTAAGAATGTATAGACACGCGAAATATCCATTTTGACCATCACCGAGGTAATTGCAACGACTTTTCTCGTGACGTCTGTATGTATGTGCGTATGTGTGTATGTGCGTATGTGCGTATGTATCTCGCATAACTCAAAAATGGTATGTCCTAGAAAGTTGAAATTTGGTACATAGACTCGTAGTGGGGTCTAGTTGTGCACCTCCCCTTTTGGTTGCTTTCGGATGTTCCTAAGGGGGTCTTTTGCACCTTTTTGGGGGGAAATCATTGTTAATTTCGATGTAAACTCAAGTGGCGTTATAATTTGTCGGACACTTGGCGATATATCGCCAGTCTTTTGGTCGCCAAGTTTTGTCGCCAACTTGGCGACAAATTTGGCGGAGGTTTTTTTTTTTTTTTTGGTTTCAATTTGGCTATTGTTGGTGATATTTAGAGAATAAATATTGAATCACATTAAAATAGCGAATAATGGGGAAATGACATTAAATTGAAGTAAAAGGAAGTCATGTGATGCACACATCAGCTCGTTTTTA
The DNA here is from genome assembly GCF_026930045.1 of Uloborus diversus. Classification (NCBI taxonomy): domain Eukaryota; kingdom Metazoa; phylum Arthropoda; class Arachnida; order Araneae; family Uloboridae; genus Uloborus; species Uloborus diversus. Next base: position 243,956,606 of record NC_072731.1, on the reverse strand, counting down.
GACAATTTGAAGTACAATCAAGAAGAAATCACGTGTAATAGCTTCTTCACGCAAAAAAAGTAAAAGTGTCCGTTGCAAGCTCATCTCTTCTGTGCGATTTTCCATTGACTTTTACAGAAGTAAGTTGCATTTTTTGTATACTCTGTTTAATGTGCTAAAAGCTTGTATACTTACTTTTAAAATTCACAATTTATTTTAATACGTTTTTTTATCATATTTTCTAAAATTGCTATTTAAGGGAGGTTTGACCCACGTCAGTTATGGGAGGTTTGACACGGGTGAAACCTCCCCATTTAATTTCGTCTGATGGTGTAACAGTTTTAAAACAATGTACTTTATTAAGCAATCACGATTGCTTATTGCTTTCACTTGACTGTTTTCGGCGTTCCTATGATTTTATTTTCCCACCAGCACCTTCGGCAGCATCACCGTCGACCGGTTCCTCATGATGCTGCACCTCTAGCGAAAACCGTCTCTAGGTTTCGTCAATATCCTACACTTACACGCATACATACACGCACCTACACACATATACATACCCTCCCCCCACACACACACACCTACACACAACTACCCACAAACTCATGCCTACACACAGGCACAAACACACATGCCTACACAGTTACACATACCCCCTACACACAAACACACATACCCCCACACACAAACACACATACCCCCCACACACAAACACATACACCCATATTTACACACACACACTCGTGATTGCGAAAAACATAATTTGAATTCAAGACGACAAAATTCAATTTTTTTTTTTTTTCATTTGTTTTAAGTAAGACTGTGTTTAGTTCAAATGAAATAAATGTTGCTCTTAAATTGTAATTAAAGTCACTTTACATATAGATAATAGTCATTTGAAACACTTCATGTTTGTGAGTAATTCTGATCAAACTAAACACAACTGAAATTTGCTTTTCTACTTTGATTAATATTGTTACAAATTCTGTAAATAGTAATTATTTTTATGATTAATTTGTCGTAATCTAGGTAATTTGGTGTTTATTAAATTATCTTTCATCTAAAATTTTTTGTAGCAGCGTAACCTGTAAATAGTTTCTTGTAATGAATATACAGCCCCCGTACATTCGACTGAAGTAAACGGTCCCCCTTTTTTTTCATTGATAAGGTTTGTGAGTGAATAAAAAGAAAATGAATGAAACTTCGGGAATCTTGTGGAACATTTGAGAAGCTCTCTTTCGATGTCTATAAATAGTCGTGCCGCATAATAAAAAGTCAGTCTCGATTGAGAAGTTGTACTGAGAGTGTATTAGCTCTGTATATTGCGAGGCATTTCGCTGTGTTGTTTTGCGTATTTGGATGTAAATACGGGTGTAACCGTTGAGTTTGCGGTGTTGATTGATATTTGCTTACTTGCTGATGATTAATTTAGCAGTTGTTAACGATCTTCTATGTGCATAGTGTAAATAAATCTCCTGTGTTTTCTCAAGAACTGTGTCGTCATTTAAAGAAAGTTGGAAGTCGCACCGGATCCGTAATAATATTTTTATGAAGATATCCAACCCACACAGGCCCTCGTTAATCCAATTCACAACTCGTAACACTAGAACAGCTGCGCCCGTTTGCCAAAGCAGGACCTAGAAAAGTGAAAGGAGGTACAAAACGAATCACATCCAGAATTTTGACAGACACCCATGCCAAAGCTGAAATAGAAAAATGCATAACATGAAAGAGAGTAAAAAATGTCTAAAAAAAATTTTAAACTAGTGGCACCCGCACGGCTTTGTCCGCAGTAGAAAATTAAAAGGTCTTTTGGTTTGCCTGTATATATACAAATAATGTGTGGTGAATTTCTCGCATATTGGCTTGCCTATGTTACGGTTCCACGTTATGATAACTTGGTAATTTACTCGTCCATCTTATGATAGTTTTGTTCTTAAAATTGGATTGGAAAACGAACCACATCGAATTTTCGAAAAATCGCTTCGAGTTGCACACCCCCATGCTACAAACTAACTTTGTGCCAGATTTCATGAAAATCGGCCGAACGGTCTAGGCGCTATGCGCGTCACAGAGATCCTGACAAACAGAGAGAGATCCGGACAGAGACTTTCAGCTTTTTATTAGTAAAGAAAGAACAAGTATTAGTAAAGAAAACCAAACAGTAAAACGAAGATTTCACTTGTGTTCAATAAGGTGAGTAGAAATGTGAAATATTCTCATGTTATTTTAAAAAATTATGGTTTTTCTTTTTTGATGTAATTGTTGCTTGTGTCATATATTAGTAATAAATCAGACATATTTACATTTCAGTATAGTTTTTATAACTTTTAACCTCTGTTGGTCAACCTCCCTCAAATGGGGAGGTTTGGCCCAGTTTGGACCCTCTTGAAAAATCGAAAATAAAAAGAATAATTTTTAATTTAAATAAAAAACAGCCATGTAAAAAGTTGCTCAGATATATATATTCTTTCGAAAAAAGTCAACTGGGAATTTTTCTTATGATTTTTTTTTTTTTTTTTTTTTTAAATGCCTTTGTAAAAAGTGGGTCTCCAGTTTCCCCTACATTTTGTACTTTTTTCAGTTATTTTTAAATAATGTTGTGATTCGAAACTTGAGTGTGACATACATTTTATTTGCCGTTTGTGAAACTTTATGCACAGAAGAATAGAATTGAAGAACAAATTCAAAGCAAAGAGTAGAACATTACAAAGTTACAGATTAATGAAATTGCTTTAAAAAAAGTGAAATTGCTCTATTTAAACAAAATTGTCATGACAATTTTATTCGGTTTGTTTGGTTTTTAAAAGGTAACTCAACGCATTCTCACCTTAAGGGGGTCCGGGACACAAAAATCGTCAAATTTTGCAATTTTTTTTTTATCATGTAAAAAATTACTCCGTGTTTTTCTGCTTAAGAGGAGGTTTGAATCTTGTTTCTATCTTAAATAGAACGAAAGATATAATTATTTTTGTTTCATGCACCTAACTAATGTGTACTTAACTTTAAAACTTGAAACGCGTTTTTCTCCATGATGCAATTTTTCCCGATTTCTTGCATTCAAACTCTTATAAGTCAGGAACCGATAAAGATGAAGTAATGAAACTTGGGGGCAGATCTTTTTCAAACAGTTTACTTTTAATTTTATTCGTCGAATTTGAAAAAAACGTTTACTGCAAAAATTACGATTTTTAAAAAAAAAGTATCTTCGAATTTTTCGAAATTTTTCTTCAAATATTTTTTTTATTTTTTATTGAATCAATATTTTTAAAATCGCCGAATAAAAATTAAAGCTTAGATATTTGTGCGTAATTCATTGAAAAAAAAAAAGAAAATTGTTTAAGAATATTTTGAGTTATAGCAATTTAAAGCAACCCCATTTTTTATTAAAAAAAAAAAATAATAATTAAATTTAAATAAAAAATTTTCTTCTTTTCATATTTATGTTATGATTTTGCTTATTAAATAAATGGTGAATCAGTGCAAAAAATTTCAAAACTCGAAAATATATAATAAAAAAAATTTCAAAATGTGTCCCGGACCCCCTTAATGTTATGAAACTTTGCAGATTTTGTCTCTAGACTGGTTTCTGTGGGATATACCAAATTGTTAACCGGAGTAGCTAGACTTTATTTGTTATTATCTCCTCTTTAAAGTATATAGATGTTGCAAATTTGCCGAAAATATCACAAAGAAAATTGCTTTATGGAGTTCTATTTTTTTGAGCAATCACGATTGCTTATTGCTTTCATTTGACTGTTTTTATGTGCTATCATTTTATTTTCCCAGCAGCACCCTCTGCAGCATCACCGTCGACCGGCTCCTCACGATGCTACACACACCTACACACACATACACACAACTACCCACACACTCACGCCTGCACACAAACACAAACACAAACACATATGCGTACACACACGTACACATCCCCCCACACACACAAACACTCATACACACAACTACCAACACACTCATGCCTGCACACAGACACAAACACACATGCCTACACACAAACACACATACCCCCTACACACAAACACACATACCCCCCACACACAAACACACACGCCTACATATACACACACACTCGCGATTGCGAAAAACATAATTTGAATTCAAGAGGTCAAAATTCAAATTATTATTTTTTTTTAATCTTTACAAACCGTGTGTATTCATTAGGTAAGAGTTAATAAACTATTTTGGTGGTTCTTTTGTTCTAATAAGTTCTAAAAAAAATACTTGATCGCATTTCTGATGTTTTTGAAAAAGAATCTCACATATTCTACAAATAATTAGTTTTTACAAAATTTTATGGAAATGCTTTCAAAAATACTAGTTAACTACAAATTTTTATCAAAACTAAAAACCAAACCCTGTAGCATGACAGCCCATGAGGGCCAAGGCCTACTGTGCCCAACTCAGTTCTCCTGATCGGGGGCTCTGGGGTGCAAGGCCGTTAGGTGGTCAGCCTAACGCGGAATCCCCAGTGTTTGGTTCCCAAGTACACTTGGTTCTCATTTTATCGACCCACTAAAGAGATGAACGGCTGAGTCAAAACTACTACCAAAACTAGTATGTTGTGGCCATCACGAAACATTCTTCTATATATATATATATATTTTTTGATCCCTCCCCATGCTTGACGAGGAAGCAATATTCCCAACAAAAACAAAATTACACATGCAAAAACTTGACGACCATCCCAATGTCTGAATTATTGCAAAAGCAAAGCAAAGAGCGAAAATTGAAAGTTATTTTAAAAGCCTTGCTTGAATTAATTACAAATATTTTATTTGTTAACCAACATAAGATGGCAACAGTCAAAAATTTTAAATCATTGAGATAATATTTCCGATCATTTCCATACAATGTAAATCACGAGAAATGCGCAGACGACAATCTATTACGGTTTATCTTTCTTATTGTTGCATTAATAAAACTATTTTTATTCGCAAAAAAAAAAAAAAAAAATCAACACCTCTTGGAGCGATTGGCGTCAAAATTGTACCAAAGCCTGTTTACATATGGATTCACATATATTCCAAATTTCAACCAGAACGTAGCAATACTTCTTGAGATAGGGCACTCACAAAGGAAAAAAAGAACGGGCGATTGCGCTACCCTCTTTTTAGCTGTTGACACCAAAATAAAATCAGCTCTTATAGCCACTAAGGGCTACTTGCCGATAAATTTTTCTTTCATTCCGTTCATTATTTCTTGAGATACAGCAGTCACAATTGACGACAAAAAACGTTCTATAGCTCAACGCCCGTTTGAGTTATTGACACCAAAATTGAATCAGCACCTGTTCCTGTTAATGGCAACATATGGACCAAATTTTGTTTGATTCCGCCAGTTACTTCCTGAGGAATAGCAAGCACGCGTAACTCAAAAAAACGTCTCATTGCTCCACCCCCCTTGGAGGAATTCGCGCCAAAAACCAATGGGCACAAGTTCACATAGGAGCACATATGTGTACCGAATTTCGTTCGATTTCATGCGGTAGTTTTTGCTGTAGAGCGGCCACAAAAAACTGGTCACACACAGACGTGACACACGCACGCACGGACACACATACACACACACAGACAGACAGACATTTTCCAAAAATAGTCGAAATGGACTCAACACACCTCAAAACGTTCGAATCCGTCAAAATTCGAAAATTTGCACGAATCCAATACTTTCTTCTATATATTAGATATAGAAGAAAGTAAAAATGCAGTTACAATGTTCCCAAAGACAGGCACGAAAAGAATTCGGATAACTTAAATAATTCTAAATCAAATTTAATGCTGGAGCAATTAAAAAAAATCCTTAGTTTCCTTTTACGGCCAATTACCGCTACACACCTACTGCTGAAGATGAAATAAGAGATATGTCGTATTTTAGCTTCTATTTACATGCGATTATCATTCGATTTTCCTGATAGAAAAAAATACCTTGAGAAAAAATCGTCCGGTGTTTGTTTGTTCGTCGTAATTAAATAGCATAACGGTGTTCTCTGAGACGACCTCGGATTTTTCGTCGTCGGACACCTTAGCTGCTCCACCCAAGGCAAGAATCTTTGAATCTTCTTATTGCTGTTACATCACAAGAAATGGGTTACTAGATGCGATTGAACATCGCCAGTCTATAAGCTGTTTGTTGATGATTCTGAGGTCTTAGTTCTTCAGTAAAACAATGGAAAAATTTTCAGCATTATAATCTTTGCTAATAATAAAGCTGAAAAAGTGTGGATCTCTGTCTCTCTGGATCTCTGTCTCTCTGGATCTCTGTCTTTCTGGATATCTGTCTCTTTGGATCTCTGTCTGGATGTCTGTTACGAGCCTAGCGCCTAGATTGTTCGGCCGATTTTCATGAAATTCGGTACAAAACTAGTTCGTAGGACAGGGTTAAGCACCTCGAAGCGATTTTTCAAAATTTCGATTTTGTTCTTTTCCTATTCTAATTTTAACGGGATCCGAGACACAAAAGTTGTTAAATTTTGCATTTTTTAAAAAAATCATTTAAAAAACTTCTCCGTTTTTTTTTCTGCTTAAAAGGACGCTTGAATCTTGTTTCTGTCTTAATTAGAACTAAATATATAATTTTTTTTGTTGCTTGCATTTACCTAATATTATATTTAACTTAGAAACTTTAAACACGTTTTTCTCCATGATGCAATTTTTCCCGACTTTTTGCATTCAAACTCTTATAAGTCAAGAATTGATAAAGATACAGTAATGAAATTTGGAGTATATCTTTTTCGTACAGTTTACATTAATTTTTATTCGGCGATTTTGAAAAAAATGTTTACAGCAAAAAATATAATTTTTTTTTAAGTATCTTTGAATTTTTCGAAATTTTTTTTCAAGTATTTTCTATTTTTTATTGAATAATATTTATTAAATCGCCGAATAAAAATTAAAGCTTAGATATCTGTGTATAATTTTTTGAAACAAATTTTTAAATTAATGAAGAATATTTTGAGTTTTAGCGATTTAAAGCAACTCCATTTAAAAAAAATTAATTAAATTTAAATTTAAAACAAATTAATATTTTTGTTATGATTTTGCTTGTTAAATGGATGGTGAATTAGTGCAAAAATTTTCAAAACTCTAGGCTATATATATATATATATTTTTTTAATGTATCCCGGACCCCCTTAAGAAATTTTATCAATCAACTTATCAACACATGGATGAGTAAATTATCATAACGTGGTCGAGAAAATTATCATAACGTGTGCGAGCAAATTACCATAACATGGGCTATGAACATAGCAAATTGCCGAGAAATTCATCATCCATTTTTGTAAATATACAGGCGAACCAAATGACCTTTTAATTTTATACAGCGGGCAAAGCCGTGCGGGTACCGCTAGTATAGAATAAAGACAAAGAGTTATAATTTCTCTATTTTAAAGTTTCAACCATAGTTTAATAATTTCAATGTACGGGTCCTAAATTAGTTTATAGTTATCCAAAGTTAAGAATCAATATTTTCTTTCATCCATTTAAAATTTAACCCATTAAAATAAAATATCCATTTAAAATAAACTGTTAGCTTGGGTCAAAGTAATCTTGTCATTTAAGGTCACTTGGGTCACTTTGAGCTCAGGCAGAAATGGGGTGCAAAACAAATTATTTTATAATTAAATTAGCGCAATTTTTAAGCAGAATAACAAAATTTCTAAATGTTCCAAATCTTCCCCTTGGTATTTCACAAAATCCCCAGATTTCTGTCTTTGTTATTATTTCATGGAATATCACAATATATAGGAAGAGTATACTTTCAACAGCTTCAAAAATAGCTTCCAAACTGTAATTGTAGAGTTATTGAATGATGTAATACACTGTAAAATACTGGCAACTTTTTTTTAACAATCAAATGTATAAAAAAAAAAGAAGAAAAATTATATTAATTTGAATTTTTGATATCTTGAATTCATATTATGTTTTTCGCAATCACGAGCGTGTGTGTGTATGTATGCGCGTGTGTGTATGCATGTGTGTGCGTGTTGTGTATGTAGTGCTGTGCGTGTTGGCGTTCGTGTGTGTGTGTGTAGGCGTTGGTGTGTGTGTGTGTGTAGGCGTTCGTGTGTGTGTGTGTAGGCTTTCGTGTGTGTGTGTGTGTGTGTGTAGGCTTTCGTGTGAGTGTATATGTAGGAATGTGTGTTTGTGTCTGTGTACAGGCATGAGTGTGTGTATGTGTGTGTAGGAGTGAGTGTGTGTGTAGGTGTGTGTGTGTGTAGGTGTGTGAGTTTGTAGGTGTGTTTATGTATGCGTGTGTGTGTAGGCTATGGACGCAACCTGGAGACGGTTTTCGCTATAGGAGCAGCATCGTGAGGAGCCGGTCGACGGCATTGAGCTATGACACTAAGAGGAGAGAGAACTTCCCATTCTTCTACACTGAGGCTCACGGTCTGAATTTCGAGCGAGTTTGGCAAAACCAATTGTATTATAAAACATCTTGTTTAATGGCAAAAGACCGCTTCTTTTGCCACAACGGTTTGAACATATTAAGGATTTGAAAAATGCACGGCAAAAGGCTTTACATGATAAAACTTGAGTTTAAATGTTAAAAGTGCGATTCTTTTGCCATACTCGCTTGGGCAAAAAACGGACCGATTAGTTCGCTCTCCTCTTTTAGTGTTAAGCTCAATGGTCGACGGTGATGCTGCAGAGGGTGATGGCGGGAAAATAAAATCAGCGTAACATCAAAAACAGTCAAATGAAAACAATAAGCAATCGTGATTGCTCGAAAAAAAATTAATTTGAATTTTGACATCTTGAATTCAAATTATGTTTCTCGCAATCACGAGTGTGTGTATGTAGGCGTGTGTGTTTGTGTGTGGGGGTATGTGTTTGTGCGTACGGGTTATGTGTATGTGTGTGTAGGCATGTGTGTTTGTGTCTGTGGGGGGGGGGGGGGGTTGTGCATGTGTGTGTAGGCATATGTGTTTGTGTCTGTGTGCAGGCATGAATGTGTGGGTAGTTGTGTGTATGTGTGTGTGTATGTTTTGTATATATGTGTGGGTGTGTTTGTGTATGTGTGTGCAGGTATGTGTAGGTGCATGTGTGTGTATGTGTGTGTCGGTGCGTGTGTGTAACTGTGTATGTATGCGCGCGTGTGTAGGACATGGATGCAACCTGGAAACGGCTTTCGCTATAGGTGCAGCATCGTGAGGAGCCCGCCGACGGTGATGGTGCGGAGGGTGGCGGTGGGAAAAATCAAAGGAACGTCAAAAATAGTCAAGTGAGAACAATAAGCAATCGTGATTGCTTAAAAAAAAAAACGAAAGACATGGCTCACAGTGAAAAATTAGAGAAGGTAAGCTTTTTACCACAATAACTGTTTGTATTAATATTAAAATTATTATTGTTATTATTATTATTATTTTCAGAATTAGTGTAAGTTGTTTAACAAGCAACTTGATAAAAGGATATAATTAATACATCGCGTCCATTCCTTTGTGAAATCATTCTTATTATAGCATTGTTTTATTCCCGTCATATCTTGACATTTGTTTCATTGCGGCAAACCTGAGGTTAAAATGCTACCGCGAACCCAAGAACGACCTTCAACAAAACAAAAAGCAAACGAATCCTTGTTGATGCACGAGAGAGAAAAAAAATAATCAATTTAGCTATCGATTTTCGTCCAAACGGGGTGGAGAGCCTTGAGTTTTTTTTTCCCTGAAGACACCTAAATGTAACGGATTCCACGCAAACGACAATTGCTTTGCATCGAAATGAATACAATTAAGAAAAAAAAATATATTCCTGAAGATGTATATAAACAAATTGATGTGCGAAACGTTTACACATTCGTACTTATCTTCTTCAAGACGGCATCAAGGGAGACACGGTTCATCATGAAATTCGTAAGTTTTCAGATTTATTAATAAAATAATCAATTTAATAATTAAGTTTGTTAAGAAGAGTGTCCCTGGGTAATTTCTGATTAGTATTACATATCTAGGGTAAATAATTATCAAGAAAATTTTATTTAAAAAAATAAAAGTTGATGAAATGTGGCATATATTCTGGAACCGTATACTTTATTACAGGACTAATGGTACCCGCATGGCTTTTCCCGTAATAGAAAAATTGAAAGGTCTTTTGGTTCGCCTGTATATTTACAAATAATGTATGATGAATTTTCTCGCCAATTGGCTTGCACCCATGTTACGGTTCCACGTTATGATAATTTCGTATCTCGTCAATTGGCTTGTGCCCATGTTACGGTTCCACGTTATGATAATTTCGAAATTTACTCGTCCATCTTTTGAAAATTTTGTTCTTAAAATTGGAATAGAAAAAGAACAAAATCGAATTTTCGAAAAATCGCTTTGAGGTGAACACCTCCATGCTACAAACTAACTTTGTACCAAATTTCATAAAACTCGACCGAACGGTCTAGGCGCTATGCGCGTCACAGAGATCCAGACATCCTCCGGACAGAGAGACTTTCAGCTTTATTATTAGTAAAGATAAAAATAATCAATTCAATAATTAAGTTTGTTAAGAAGAGTGACCCTGGGTAATTTCTGATTAGTATTACATCTCTAGGGTAAATAATTATCCAGAAATTTTTATTTTAAAAAATAAAAAAATATAAAATGTGGCATATTTCCTGGAATCGTATTCTCTACCACAGGATGACTGCATTTGCTCCATTGTAATATTCTGTTTAGTTTATCAAATTGAGCGTCTTTAAAGATGCTTACTATTTCAAAGATCGGTTCCTAAACATGCATATGTTTACAAAAATCTTCCTCTCGACTTAAAGTATTTGTTTTACTTATTTTTAGTTTGTCTAAAAAATGTTAGTTTTGATCAGCTTTTCTACATCTATTTTAAATATTAAATAGAATTACATTGAGGCATATCAAATGTTTCCTCTTATAGATGGGGAAATTATTCATAACTGGAGTAATTCCACATTATAAAAGCCCGGGATAAGTGCACAATAGAGCATCAAAATATGCATGCAAATATGCACTGAAAATTCATGAAATATACGATGAAAATTCAAAACTTATGCATCAAACCTTTTTCCTTCACGCAAATAAAAAGTTCTCGCATCTGAATAAAAACACGAATGACCTTTCTATAGTTACATTCTCCCCCCCCCCCCTTTTTTCCTTTTTTTACATTTTGAGTGGTAAATTTTATTTTTTTGTGATGATATGCACAGAAAATAGAATGGCATTAACAGCATGCACAGAAAATCAGGCAATCCGAGAAAACCCACAGGTCATCCGATTTTTTGTTTTCCATGAGGAACAAAATTTTTTTTGGAATCTCTCTTTGATGTAAAAAAAAAAAAATCTAACAGTGAATAAAAAACGAAGTTATTTTGAAAATTCACCGTTTTTATACAGTTCTACGCATTAACTTCAAAAGGGGCAAACATATGCAAATTGCATATGTATTTGAATATGACCCGGGTTTCACTAATCATGCCCATGTCCTGTAGTAAACATGATCAGAAAAAGATATTGAATGCAAAATTTTAGTCTTTTTGTGTGACAGTTAATATATGTTAACTGCAAGCGCTATAAAAACAACAAGAATATAAAGTTGGGTATACTGGGGCACGTTTACGTAGTGCCTTTTTTTCTAATCGAATTATAACTGGACAGCCAACAGTCATAACAGATTGATGCTGCTCTCTAGCACATAGTCTCAAACGTTTTTGAGCATCAGTCGAGCTTCTGTCTAGCATGCAGAAATAACTTATTGTGAATAAATAATACTTAGTTAAGAAATTACAAATATATAAAAATTAGCAGAATTTTATCCTTTTTTGAGAATTGTACTTGTATGAATTAAAATGTTATCAAGTTTTTTTTTTTCACATATTTATTAATAATAAAGCGGAAAGTCTCTCTGTCTGGATGTCTGGGTGTCTGTAGGATGTCGTTGACGCTCATAGCGCGTAGATTGTTCGGCAGATTTTAAAGAAATTTGACACAAAGTTAGTTTGTAGCATGGGGGTGTACACCTCGAAGCGATTTTTCAAAAATTCGATTTTATTCTTTTTCTATATCAATTTTAAGAACATTTTCCGGAGCAAAATTATCATAAGATAAGATTATAATAAGATGGACAAGTAAATTACGAAATTATCATGACGTGGAATGGGAGAGCGAATGAACATAGCCAATTGGCGAGAAATTCGTCATCCATTATTTGTAAATATACAGGCAAACCGAATGAACTTTTAATTTTAAACTACGGGCAAAGCCGTGCGGGTACCACTAGTTAAAAATAAATCCAAACTTAGCGACGGGGCAAGTTTACACGTTGACGTTGCAGCGCCTTTACGCACGTTCTTACGATGTCTTACTTCTAAACGTGCCCTGACGCTTTTTTCGCTCCGAACTGTCTCAAATCTTTTTAGTATTTTCAGGCTATTTAGTTTTGAAAATCACCATTTATTTTTTAATTGAGTTACAATTCGTATCTTATAGGTTACAATCATGTAGGGCTATCTTCATGCTCATTCAACTTTCACTTTATGCACTATTCAGTCTGTAAGAAATTTGCCTTATTTTAACGATGGTAAGACATTATGTTCAAAACACCAACAGAACCACGTTAGGTGTCAAGATAAATATGCTTAAACATACCCCGTGTTCGGGGTAAGTTTACGCAACCGACTTGTACTCAAAAATAGTTTTTAAACGTAAACTGAAAAAAACTAAAAAAAAAAACTGAGCAACAACTAAATATACCAGTTTTGACTGCATTAACTGCTTCATAAAATTGACATAGCTAAAATTTCCTAAGTTAAGACATGAAAATTAGAAAATTCATTGAAAAAAATCCGCGTAAACGTGCCCCGGTCTACCCTACTACTGAGTTTTTATTTTAATAAAATCATCTTGTCCGCTGCTTTACTAAGATTTGAAAGCTTATCTATTTAATTTAACGTATTATTTATCAATTCACGTGCTGTATTAAGAACAATTTTAAAAATTCGTTATTTCAAAAACGAACTGGGCGATCTTTAAATACCCTCAGAAGGAATTAAGAAAGGTCCCGATCCAGGGGTAATTTTTGATCACTAAAAATTGGAAATGTTTTAAATTCTATTTTACTTTTAAAGGAAAATATGGTTACGTAGAATTTGTTTCATAAATGTTCAAACTTTCACCCAAAATTAAAATTTTTCCTTTAACAGTTTTTTCATAAACTGGATCGCAGAAAAATTAAGTTTAATTAAAAAATAATCAATGATGCACTATTTGAAATTGCTATTTTAAAGAAATATTTTTAACGTTTTTTTTTTTTTTTTTTTTTTTTTGGTTCCAATTTACAAAACTGAATAAATCACTGACGGTTTGTTAAACGGAAAATTACAACAGATCATAATGGGGTTATTTCCTTCAGTCAAAAGTAGTACTTTTAGTCACGGAAATTGATAGAATAAGCAAAGAAAATAACATGGACCCAGAAAATTCTTCCGTTTTCCCAACAGTTACTTTTTAATTAATTTTTTTAAACGTCCGATTTTGCAAACGAGGCGTGGTCTTGATGACGTCGCAAATGATGCTCTTTGGCGCATCTTTCTACTACGTTTCCACGTTATGATAATCAAACAGCAAATTAAACGCTCTGCGCTTGCTATCAACCCTATCGTTGCCAATACACGTAAGTAAAGTTGCTAATTAAATACTTTGTTCTGTGAATGGCAACACTGAATGGCATTTCATCATTTGTGATGTCATCGGCAAGAAATGTAAACAATGAATGCGCACCGACTTAAGTAATTTTTTAAAAATATTAAACTTAAACAAATTATTTAAAAAATGGTTAGATCCTATGTTTTTAAGCATGTTCTTTCAGAAAAAAATACTTTTAAAATTTTGGAAACGACCCCATTTTCAGCAAGACTGAGAATAAATATTTTAAAATGTCATTAAATAATTATCCAATTTAATTTTAAGTTTTGTATTGAACTTGAAGTTCATGCCGTCTTACATTGCATTATAAGGTAGCATGAAAAAATGTTCTGCGTAAACAAAGTTGAGATGAAAATTTTTTAGCTTCCCTTGCAATCCCTTGAAATTTCAGAAAATTTATTTGAATAGATGTATAATTTATTTTAACATTAAAACAATTTGAAATATTACATTTCCTTTACTTTCATTCTTAATTTTATTACGATTTAAAAAAGAAAGAAAAATGTGTCAAGCAAACTGTTAAAATATTTCAAATTAGAAGGAATTTTTAAAACGGTTGAGAAAAACTTAACATTTTGCTTGCTTTTCATAAAATAACTTACTTTATTACGGTCTAAAATCAAAGATTACCAACAAAATGTTTTAAATTTTAATTTAGATATTTTTTTGTGATCTGTTTAAAAAAATAACATTTCCCTTACTTTTCAACTAAAATTACTTACATTATTACATTTTAAAATCGAAGATTACAAAAAAACACTGTTTTCAATTTCAATTTAAAAAAAAAATAAACTGTTGAAAGAACAGAACATTTCCCTTACTTTTCATAAAATTGCTTACTTTATTACGTTTTAAAGTCAAAAGATTGCAATAAACTGTGCTGAATTTCAGTTTAGAAACAATTTCTTAAGCTGTTGATAAAACATAACATTTCCCTTACTTTTCATAAAATAACTTACTTTATTACGATTTAAAATCAGAAGATTGCAATAAACTGTTTTGAATTCTAATTTAAGAGCAATTCTTAAATCAACTGACAAAATTTAACATATTGCTTACTTTTCATCAAAATACTTTATCATAATTTTTTTCGAAACGTATAGCAATTGCTAGCTATTGTTATACGTTTCGAAAGATAGTATTGCTAGCAAACTGTTAAAACAATTCAATTTAGAAAGAATTTTTAAAGCACTTGATAAAACAACATTTCACTCAGAGGGAGAGAGTTTTCATTAGAAGTACTTTCCTTTAAACATCTTTGATCTCTGTGACGCGCATAGCGCCTAGACCGTTCGGCCGAATTTCATGAAATTTGGCACAAAGCTAGTTTGTAGCATAAGGGTGTGCACCTCGAAGCGATTTTTCGAAAATTCGATTTTGTTCTTTTTCTATTCCAATTTTAAGAACATTTTCCCTAGCAAAACTAACATAAGATGGACGAGTAAAATACCAAGTTGTCATAACGTGGAAACCGTAACATGGGAAAGCCAATTGGCGAGAAATTCACTATACATTTTTTGTAAATATACAGGCGAACCAAAAGACCTTTTAATTTTCTACTAAGAGCGAAGCCGTGCGGGTACCACTAATTTGAAATAAAAGAGCTTCGTTTACAAGAAAATGCGTCAATAAGTTTGGTATTATCAATATTTTGGCGACGTTTATCATTTACTGAAGTCACCCTTAAGACGTTGGTCGGCCATCGGACATTTTATTTCTCAGGAAACTTCTCAAAATGTTTTGAGTGGAAAATGCCCTTTTACAAGGAGCAGTAGATGTAGTGATTGCCACTACGAGCGTGATGCACTTTAATAAATTGGGGAATGCATCTGAACTGAAACTGCGAATTGTATGTTTCAAGCTATGTACAGTGGCTCCCAAAAGTTTTCGTACTCCTTGAAATTTTGTAGTAAAACCAAAATAACGCGAAATTGAATTCCTATGCCTATCTGAATAAAACCCAGTAGTTTTTTTTTTTCAAAATATTGCCAGATTTTATTTTTTATATTTGTCAAAACACGAAGCGACTGAGAAAAAATACGCCACAAAAGTCATCTTACACTGAAATATTTTCAAATAAATTCTTGACTAAAATTACCATTTTTTAATGATTTTTTCACTGTGATCACACTGTGAAGTCATTTGCCTTTAATTTTTTTGTTTATTTATTCCCTAATAATCTGCTTATTGTTTTAAAATGGCAGGTATGTGTAAAAAAACATGATTCGAAATTGATTTTTTTCCCTCACAGTAGCCGTAAATTGATTTGAAATATCTCTAAATTCGTAAATTTATGCCATTCTATAGTGAAGTGCTTGATAAAATGCTTTAAAGACAAGAATTGAATCGAAAGCAAGGTAAGAAAAGGTCAATTGGCAAAGTTAACTAAGTGTGATCGGAGATTTACAGTTTAAAAAATCATGAAAAATACACATTTGCGTGCTGAAAAAGTTTCTGTAGAATTGAATGAAACATTTTACCCTTAATTTTTTACCTAAAATTGTTCGCCAAGTTCTCTGATTAGCTTTATTAAATGGGACCTCTTCCCGCAGAAATTTTTTTGTTCATGGGAAAAACAGAAAGCTTACGCTTTCCGTTGTAAAATCAATGATAAATAAGCTCAAAACGTTTTGGAACAACGTCTTACTTATGAGTGAAAATAAATTCAACATTTTGGATTAAATTGTTGTATAATGTAAATAGGGGGAAAAAAATGAGGAATTTAATCTTAAGAACTTATTTGGATCAGTTAATCAGGACGGTGAAGGTGTTTTTGTGTGAGGGTGCATATCAACATCAGGACAAGGAGATTTGGAATTTTTTGATGAAATAAGGAAGCATGCTGTTCATTTAAATGTTTTTAAAAAACAATTTTAAACTATTAGTCCGAAATTTGGTAATCGGAAACAACTTTGTTTTTCATTAAGACAACGATAAGAAGCACACGTTTGCGTCTGGTGCCTCAAAAATTGTCCTTAAGCTTAGAAATATATCCTCAATCGCCAGATTTAAACTTAATGGAACATATATGGAGATATCTGGTGGCTAGATTGCGAAAATACACCATTGAAACGAAAAGCGAACTAGAAACAGTAAGACTCGAAGTGCGGCTGAACACTTACTCAGAAATTGCACTAAAAAATAAAGAAAAAAAAATAAATATATTCCCAGACGTTTAAAAACTGTTGTTGATACTGCATGATATTCTACTAGATAATAACGTAGTAAAATGTTAGATTATTTACTAATTTTTTGACATTTTTTCAAAGTCTACGAAGACTTTTGTGAGATTAAGTTTCTGGCACTTTTTGATTGTTGATTTCTTAAAAATAAAGTTTTGTTATGTTATTAAAAATTTTCATGTAGTTTTATTGAAAATAGATCATAGATCTTATAATTAAATACCCATTCCAAAATATTAATTTTAACGAATGGATAATGGCGTATTTTATTGAAAATCGTAAGTGTACGAACACTTTTGGGAGCCCCTGTATTTCCGACTGCTTCCTTTTTAATGTTGCCAGCAACAACAAATTCAGCCTTTAAAATTAATTTATATCAATTGTACTTTAAACATTTAGTTTCATTTTAAAGATGAATTTTACTTGAGATTTAAAATAGTTTCGATCTCATTGAAAGTTCTGAAGCTGTTTTCCAAAAGGACGTTTTTTCCTAGGGAACGTATATTCTGGGACATTGTCCCGGAGTGAAATTTTTTCCTAGAACACATTACAAAAGAATGTGGAGCAGAAGCACTGTCTTATACTTTGATGCAGTTACAGTTAAAAATTAGAGAATATTGCTTCTTTTTAATTTACGTATTTTTTAGATAAGAGCAAATAATTAAAAATATCAACTTTTCCTTTTTTTTAATCACGGTTATATATCTTTTTTTTTTTTTTTTTTGAGAAGGGCAATAAGACAAAATAGCACTTACCTTTTATTTTGTAATTTTAAGTTCGACCTTTCATTATTGCCCTAGCTTTAAGATTTAATTTTTAAAAAATATTGTTTTTAAATATTGCCCCTCAATCACAGTTTGTATATGTCTGACACTATTACTACACGCGTGTGTATATGAATATATGTATGTAATGTATTATTTAAAATGAAGAAGTTTTTGCCATGTCAGTTGTGTTTCTATAGATTAGATTAACTTCACTCGATAGTTATTGCAGATCGCACTATATAGGAACTTTTGTTCATGGTTTGATAATTAAATCTGGGTTTTTATACACTATATTTATTTAATTAACTGAGGTAAAAAGCACAATGTCCTCTTTATTATGAAATTAAGATTAAAAGCTCAAAATTTATGAACAAAAGAATCACTCAACAAGTCCTACCGAAACGTTAACTTTTTATAACAAAAGTGCCTTTTAGCTCTGATACACAGAAAGCATACACAGACATATAATCATTAGGAAAGTAGCGATTTTTCCTAGAAAATATTCAGTTTTATTGATGGAGACCGAACTACATAACCGAACTAAACTCTCGGCCTCTTCCTATTAATTCATAACTAAGATTTTTGAACTTTCAAAGTGAACGTATAATAGAAATAAACTATAAATATTTCACATATGTAAAATAAAGGAATAAGTAACTGAAACATAAACTCAAAATACCGAACTTTGAAACATCAATATAAACTAACAGGAATAATTTCGTAATTTCTTTCATTTTCCGCCTAAGAAATAAAAAAACTAAAAATTACTTAGATTTAATGAAAGAGGACTTTTAAAATTAAGAATTCTAACTGGTGAACTCGTTCAATAAACTGAGTTTTGCGATACATAATAAATGATGTAGCTTTCATCACCACTGTATCTTATAAAATGCCTCAGTTCGTTTTCTTTTCTTTTTTTTTTCTTTGTAATTGGAAAATTTTGACTGCAGAAAAAACATCAACTCAAATACATCGGCGATGAAAAAAAAAATCGATATTTTTTCTAAAACATCGAACCCCTACTTGTAACATCTATCACCGGGCTTTGTCAGAGCAAGTGAAATGTGTCGTTCAAGTTTTTCGAAGATTAAACGAACAGAAAAAGTAATTTCATTTCATTCATGTAACTATTGCTTATAGATTAACAAGATTCCTCCGTCGAAAAAATGCACCGTTCACGCCAAAATCATGTGACCTTTTGACGTACCTCGCAGCTGACGAAAGCTGCTCTACGTAGCCACAACGTATGAAATTTAAAGTTTCTTAAATTTCTCCGAGACCCCTCATCAGACCAGATGAAATTAACATGGGGCCATCTAGAATGTACACCCTTCCAAACAGAAAAATAATTTTTCAAATCGGCCCAGTATTCTTGGAGTAATACAAAAACATACATAAAAAGCCGCAAGACGAAATCATAACCTCCTTTTTTTGAAGTCGGTTAAAAAATAATTACAAAATCAGAATCCTAAGAAATATTTATATAAACTACTTTCAGTAATTTTAATACTTTATTCTGTACTAGCTTACTACCAATACTTTCCGGGTGTTTAATTATGTCACTTACTTCATAGTTAAAGAATTAATTTTATCATCAGGTGTGCAAAAAATGCAGCATCCCCACCTTCTAAGAAACAAACTCGAAAATTTTTTTTGACGGGATTAAAAAATGTCTCATTTACGTAACGTTACTCATTTAATTTATGATTCCTTTTTTATCAGCGTACTTGCACGAGTTCTGTAACAGTAATCTGATTTAAATTGAGCTGAACTTTTTCGATTTTGTTTCGCAGAAAATTATTCAAAGCGGTTTAATCATCATATAGAATTCAAAGAAACTTCAAGTGGTGCCGATTTCTGCACTTCAACGTACCGTGAAATTCGGAACGATTCGTTAATCGCTCGCGTAGAAAAGTGCAATGTATGCAATGACTCGATAACTCTGAATTTAAATTTGAAACACTTTGATTTGTTTTCTTCTTGAACCTTGAACTTTCGTGATCGGGTATCAAAGCACCGCATTGCTAAATTTCGTAGCAATCCAACATAAACTGGATTTACGTAAGGAACATGCACAAAAAAAAAAAAAAAAAAAAAAATCTGCGTGTAGCCATTTTTATGCTGTTCATAAGAATTCAATAATAGCACGAAGCGAAGGAACATTATTTTTCCCAACAAAAACATACAGCTTAATTACCCTCAGTTATTTTAAACCTACTATAAATCGTTATGAACACTAATGACTCACCAGATTTTTAATTGCATTTGTCACTAATACTTCTTTTTGCAGATTTTAGCAATTTTCCTTTGTCTTTTTATGACAAAAACGAGCTGATGTGTGCATCACATGACTTCCTTTTACTCCAATTTAATGTCAATTCCTCATTATTGGCAATTGTAATGTGATTCAATAGTTTACTCTCTAAATATCACCAACAGTGGCCACATTGAAACTAGATTCAAAATTTAAAAAAAAAAATGGTCAAATTTGTCGCCAAGTTGGCGACAAAAATACTGGCGATATGTTGCCAAGCGTCCGCCAAATTATAACACCACTTGAGTTTACATCGAAATTAACAATGATTTCCCCCCAAAAAGGGGCTCTTTAGAAACAACCGAATGGAACCAAAAGGGAAGGTGCACAACTAGATCCCACTAGGAGTCTACGTACCAAATTTCAACTTTCTAGGGCATACCGTTTTTGAGTTATGCGAGATACATACACATACGCACATACATACGTACATACAGACGTCACGAGAAAGCTCGTTGTAATTAACTCAGGAATCGTCAAAATGGATATTTCGGGTGTCTGTACGTTCCTAGGCATATATCCACCTGTGGTCAAGTCGAAAAAAAAAACCAACATTCATTCGGGGGTGAGCAAAATAGAAATTAAGGCCGATTTTTTAGTGAAAATTTTTTTGCGAATACAATACTTCCTTTTTTGTAAAAGGAAGTAATTACTCAACTTGCCATGACCCTAAAATACGTGCTATTTATTATTATGAATACCGGTGATGAATCGGATTTTCGCATTTTTCACCCATAGTTCTCCTTCCGATTTGTAGCAAGCTTTTTCTGCTTAGTTATGCCAAAAATTACGGATTAGCTATCCGTGCTTGATGTCGACATACTATCTAGCGTTTTGAATAATAATAAATCATCGTATTTTTGAGTAGTATTTTTCACCAATACTTCTCCTTCCAGGTTGTAGCTACTTTCCTCTGCCTCATCGCCGTCGTTCACTGCGAGATCGACTACAAGATCGAAGATGACGGAAAGTACAGCTTCAAGTACAACACGGAAGACGCAGGTTCCCACCAGAGAGAGGAATCCTCCAATGGGGATGGAATAGTATCCGGCAGCTTCAGCTACCTGGATGCCAACGGTGACCTGCGTAAGACCACCTACACAGCCGGAAAAGACGGATTCCAACCATCCGGGGACATCGGAGTAGACAAGAAGACTGCTGAAAAAGCTGCTGAGTTAGCAGCCCTCGCACCCAAAGCACCTGTTGAGGAGAAGACCGAAGTCAATTTGCATTCCTCACCTTTCACGCTGCCCTTCTATGCCCTGCCAGGACTCCACGCTCCTGTCTATACATCTCACCATCATTACCCCTATGCCATTCCCTCTCCCTTACATCACCCTTTCAGTTATGTTCACTACGCTCATTGGTAAAACAATGGGATTTTTCGAACTGAAATTGCCTTGTGATTCACATTGTGTCTTGTAATAAATGTTCTAAAAGTCGATTTTTTTGTCTCATACTTTCTTCTCTATAACATAAAAGTTGACAGAATGAAAACATCCTAAGACGGACACTGATACGAAACAATGCCTGTATTATTAAATGAAATAATTGCTTTTAGCGGGAAGAGTGACTCAGATTTGGGGAAGATTCGGAACGAACAGAAGCAAATTCAAAAAAGAAAGACGACTATGTTTGACGACTTTTGTGAAAAATCGATCAAAGAAACTGAAAGCAAACTGAAACATTTGACAATAAAATACTGATTTTTCTTAAACATACTTTTTTTAAAAATTAAATAAAAGGTTTCTTTGTACAAAAACTTGCAGATTTCTGCATATATATATACAATATGCAGAATTGTATTTCAGCGTCACAAGGAATGCCTTTGTCAATTTCTTCTCAAAACACGCTTACTTTTAACATATCTTGATTTTATACTTATGTATATAATTGGTACTTAAAAATTGTTTGGCACAGTATAGCCCTCAGAGGCTCTTGCGCCATTAAAAATAAACAAACTAAACCAAACCAACCTTTTTCAATGTAAAAAAAGTGAGCTTACAGATGAAAAGGCATCGACAAAAGCTCACTTTTTCCATTGAAGAGGCGTTCCTTGTCATGCCGAAACACTTGCATGCAGTATTGTGCAAATCCTAATGCAATAGAACGTTTCATTTAAAATTTTACTTTACTTCAAAATTTATTTTATTTCTTTTTACTTTCTTTTCTCCTCTTCTAAAAAAGGTTGTATTCGCGAAAAAGTTTTTACTCATAAGTCGACTTTAATTTCCATTTTACTCGCCTCCGAATGAATATTGAGTTTTTTTTCGATTCGACCTAAGTGCCTAAGAACGTTTAGACACGCAAAATATCCATAATGACGATTCCTGAGTTAATTACAATGAATTTTCTCGTGACGTCTGTTCGCACGTATGTATGTATGTATGTGCGTATGTATGTCGCATAACTCAAGAACGGTAAGTCCAAGAAAGTTGAAATGTGGTACGTAGACTCCTAGTGGGGTCTAGTTGTGCACCTCCCCTTTTGGTTGCATTCGGGTGTTTTTAAAGGGATCTTTTGACCCTTTTTGGGGGGGGGGAATCATTGTTAATTTCGATGTAAACTCAATCGGTGTTATAATTTGGCGGACACTTGGCGATATATCACCAGTCTTTTGGTCGCCAAGTTTTGTCGCCAACTAGGTGACAAATTTGGCGATTTTGTTTTATTTTTTATTTATTATTATTTTTTTAAATCTGTTTCAATTTGGCCAGTGTTGGTGATATTTAGAGAGTTAACTATTGAATCACATTAAAATTGCCAGTAATGGGGAAATGACATTGAGTTGGAGTAAAAGTAAGTCATGTTATGTACACGTCAGCTCGTTTCTTTTTTTTTCTGAAAAAACTGATTTCTTTTTAATTACTTGCATGCTTTTGGCTAGCATTTGAAAAGTATTTAGAAAAAAAATATATTAGTATTTAAAAGAAGAAATTTACAATTTAAAATTAATAAAAATTTCACTTAAAAGAATCACTTTAGAGGAAATGAAACTGAGCTCTAAGATAAGGCATATAACATAATCTAGTAACATAACATACTTAATCTTACATCTTAATAAATCATACATCTGAATAACATAATAAAGTAGCTTTTAAAAATAATAAAATTAAAATAATAAAGCTTTATGCACCAACAGCTCTAAAAAGTCGTAAGTTTTACTTATAATTTGATGTTTCTGGCGTCGACAATCTAATATTGCTTCTACGTCAATATTGTACGTATCTTTTGATTTATGTTTGTGAGTGGCATTTTCTCTGAATTTTGGGGGGAAAAAATCTTCAAAGAAATGTAATTTCTAATAACTCTCTTAAGAAATTGAGTCGACCTTAAAAAAAGTGTATATAGTACTCCAGTTAAATATAATGGTGTTCTTATTTTGTTTGTTTGTCCATTTATTTATATATTTTGCGTGTCGGATACGTACTGGGATGTTAAAAATACGTTTTTCATGAAAAATGTTGTTCAGTTACTTTTTTAATTGTTTCGAAACTTTCCTATTTTTGTATTGAAATACGGGTCCTATATTTTCCTCCTTTTTTGTAAAAGTGTCCTTTTTCCTACTTTTTTGCAAAAGTATCCTACTTTTCCTACTTTTTGACCGTTAAAATGCACGATGACATCTGTGATGATAAAAAAAAATGATAAAATAAATATCCAACTATTAAAATAATAATTAAAATAAATAGATGAACGAAATAATAATAATAATAAATATAGTAAAAATACATATAATAAAATATGTACAGTTTATAAAAGTTTTTTTCTTTCTTTCTTGACATACAACAATAGACATAGAACAATATTCACAACCTTACGAAGCATTTCATGGCTAAAAAATGTCACACATATACTCTTTTCAAAATTCTAACATTCTACATTTTTTCTGTATTTCACTTTTTAATGCGCGAGCGCACTCAACTATGCATACGATAAAAGAAAAGTTCTTCAACCGTTGTAATTTTGTTAAAACCAAGGCAGTGAAGAATTCATTTTTATGGTATAAAAGCTATGGAAAACTGCGAATTTGCATCAGAATTTCTGCGTATCCACTGGGAGACTGGAGCACTTCCATCATGACCCGTGTAAGTAAACTCTTGGTGCATTAAGCTTTTTTACTGCCTATATTGTTGCACTTTGAATATGTATTCTTTGTTTACGAGTATATTGTTGAACGGTTAGAAAGGAAGAGCTTAAAAAAATTTAAATGTATATTTTTCTTATTTAAGCATTCCAGTTTGTTGAAGGGAGCAATTTTTCTAAGAGAAAAGCAAATTTCAGGCAAACAAATTCAAGCTTGTGGCCAGGACCAGACAAGACCCAGGTGCCAGGTTGTCCGGATGACTAAAAAAATACCTATCGACTATTTCTTCCAGAACAAGAGAATAACAATCCATAACATTTTTAATCTTGCTTATTTTTATTTCTTCAGGGGTATTCACCTAGGGAGGAGTCATGGCACAGACTGCGCCATTAAAATTTTTAAAGGGGTCTTTTGAGGGGTATTTTTCTTTTTTTTGGGGGGGGGGGGCTCTTGCTTTGGAGAGGTCTTTGTTATGTATAAGGGTGCGCCTTTGCTCTTAGGGGGAGGGGCCCCCTTGATTTCTTTTTTTTTTCTTTTATCTTCAAAATTCTAAACAGTTATATTTTACAAGTAAGGTAATAATTACACTTATAAAACTTAGATGTTTTAGTCCGGGTGACTAAAAAAATACGTTGGCAGGGGTGCCCACAAGGGGGGATTATGGCGCAAGTTGCGCCATCAAAATTTTTGGGGGGGATTTTTTTCCAGAAGGTTTTTTTTCTTTAGAACATGAAATTTTCGAAATTTGGAATGAAAAATATTAAAACTCATTCAATAATAAATAGATGCATTAATAATGCTTTTTTCACGTACTCTCTTACGGGCCGTCGCAGTAGCTAGCACCCCCCTCCCCCCCCCCCCCCCTAGTTTTTCAGAAGTGGGGCTGCCAATTTCATTTTAGCGATGCAACTAACGAAGAAAAAGGGAAACTCTTCGTTGTTTTACAAAATTAAAATAGTAATTATAAATGAACAATTGAAATAATAGTGAAAAAAAGTATTTTTTCTGTAAAATTTGAATAGCAAATGTAATCTTAAAATACAATTTAGGAGCATCCATGATTCTCTTTTATTAGGAGTATCTAAGTAAAGGCCGCAAAAATGTACGCTTCAAACATTTTTATTAACGCAAAAAAAGTATTCAGTACAGTACACTCTTCACTAGGCAGCAGAGTGGGTATGTCTGCCTAGTCGGAAACTATGGGCTCGGATCAGATTAAAGTATTGCGCATAGAGTAAAATTAGCTTAATGGGAGGGATGACCAGCGACACGCCTTGTCTCTCGGAGGTTCTGGTTATACAAAATCATGCTTCATGGTTCTTCAGTTAAAAAAAAATAAAAATGAAACACATACATAAATAGGACAGCTTCATTAGGACAGTCCACAGGATAGGGGTCGCCGAAACATTCCCATATGTTTTTTTTTTTTGATGAAAAATGTTGTAATGAAAATCATTGCTAAGTGGAGAAAAATGTATGGGTCGCCGAAATAAATTTCAAATAGAGAGAGAGAGAGGAAAGAAAAACAGTTAAATGTAAAGAGAGATTAAAAGTATTGTAATGAATACTCACACCAAAAGTTCTAAATGTTTGAATGTAAAAATCGTAAGTAAATCAAAGCTTGATCAAGAGATGCAGGTTGCATATTAAAAATAAAATGAAGTGGAATAGAGACCTAAGGTATCGCAAAAAATTACCACATCCGTTCAAATTGTTAAAAGTCCTTTCTCTAAAGCCGCAAACGCTTGTATTGCAAGAAAACAAAAATATATTCGGCGAGAAATTGAAAACTTTATTATGGAAAATCCAAGCAAATAATCGTGTTTGGCAAAGGAAAATTAGAAAAAAAAAATCACAATGTGTTTATCAATAATTAAAATTTACAATGAAGATAGGAGGGACCATACTGAAAGGAAGAGTGGAGAACTCCAAATCCTTCTTTTTACGTCCCCTAAGCTGGCCTGGAAGTGAGTTTTTAAAACTTAGGTTTTGAAAAAATCCCGAGAAAACGTTCTCCAACCCCAATTCTTACCCTAACGTCATTTAAGATGGCCTACACCTGAGTATTTAGGACTGCAATTTCGGAAAACCATGAGAGTGCTCCCAACGTAACCTCTGAAAAACGCCCTCTCAATTAATCATTCACATCATTCAAGGTCGAATAAATTTCGTTTTTGGACTTTAATTTAAAAAAAACTCCCTAAGGTTTCCCAAAACTGTCGTCCTCCAAATATTACCGAAGATCCTCAAACATTTCATTGTTAAGACTTAAATTCAGAAAATTTTTCGAGGGAGAACTCCAAAACCTTCTACCCTTCTAACAGTATTTAAAATCGTCTACGATTGCGTTAATTAAATTTCAATTTGTAAAAATTTGCCAGGGGATTACTCCGAATATCTCCACCCATTAACATCAACAAAAATCTTCTAAAATTGCGGTTTCAACAGATCGAATTTTTTTCAAGAGAATGCCTTCCCCTTCAAAACTCCCCTCGCCCCCTTTCATCGAAGGTAGGCTTAAATACGTCTTCGGAGCTATAGTTTCAAGAAACTGGTGGTGAACTAAATTTTTAACAAAAAATGTCTCCAATTGTGTTTTTAAGGCTTCAAAATTTCGGGGGGGGGGAGGCACATCCCTCTTCTCCTTAATATAACTATAGATCGTCTAAAACTGAATTTTTCGAACAACAATTTTGAAAATTTTCCCGGGGGGAGTCCCCGGACCCCCCTTTACGTAATCAGAAATAATTCCCAATTGGGAATGCGTGCTTGAAGTTTACATTTTGAAAAATTATAGAACGATGACCCCGAGTCTCTTCCTCTCTCAACATCACCATAGATCGTCTAAAACTGTATTTTTTAAATAACAATCTTGAAAATTCCCGGGGGAGAGCCCCCGGACCCCTTCTTCGGGACATAGTTAAATATAACGTACGATTTTGTTGGGAACTTAAATTTGGAAAAATTATCGAGAGATGCTATCCTGGACCTCCCTTCCTCACAAACTTAAAATATACTTTAAAACTGCATTTTTATATCTTCAATTTCGAAATAATGCAAGAAGGTAACCCTCCGACACCCCCTAATTCTGATTGAATATTATCCTTACGATTAAATTTATATTGCTAGTAATGAGGTCTATTAATATGACTAAACCCTGCTAAATCAGAAGCCAAATCTTCTCTCTCTCTCTCTCTGAGCATTGAAACATGCGTTCGAAACAATTAAGGGGCCGCCAAAAGCGTCCCCCCCCCGTTTTTTTGACCTAGCGACGGCTCCTGTACTCTTTCCAAAATTTAATAACCGTGTCTCCTTTACAATGAAGGGAATATCACAGACGGCTATAAGTTGGTGTCCGTTTCAAAGCTGGAACAGACGATTTGATATCTTTTCAATTTTTTATAAATTTTCTGGAAGTAGCACAATTTTGCATGATGAATACGTGTGACAGTGATGAGAGGGAGAGAGGTCAAAAATATTTTAGTGTTTGTAATGATTCTGACCATATGCTCTAGTTTACCATTGATTCATTTGCACCTTGACAATCGTTAAGAACCAGTTTTGAAGTTTGCGAATAACGTATTTTTTATCACTCCAATCGATAATTAATGTATTTTATTCATTAACTAGCTTAAGTTTATGAAGAATTTTTCTCATTTCACTTTACTCCCATCTTCTCTACCATTTTTAAACTGATTGTTTCAATTTATCATTAGATCATTTTCATTAAAACTTCCAGTGATGTTGGTTTTCGCTTATGGAAGTAGAACAGTCTGTTCTCAAGGTGTTTAAATTATTTTTCGTAAATCATATTTACTTTCTTCTATATCTGATATGTATAGAAGGATATTTGATTTGTTAAAATTTCCGAGTTCTGATTTTCGATGTGTGCTGAATAGCTGAATCCATTTTTGAGGATTTCCGACAAAGATCTGTCATAATGTGCGTGATCCATCTTTTTTGGCTATGCGACTTCAATTTTGGAAAACTTCCATAAGAGCTCCCCCACTGTAACGCCAGAATAAGACTCTATCATCAAGAATCATCTAAAACTCCGTTTCTAGTACTGCAGTTTTGAAAAATTCATAGGAGAGAGCCTCCGACTCCCACCTTTTTCCTTAGCACGATCAAAGAAAAGCCTAGAATTGCGTTTCTGGAATATCAATTTTAAAAAATTGGCACTAAAATTCACCTTCCACTAATATTATCAAGATCTATCAAAACTGCGTTTTTAAAGCTACAAGTTCGAAAATTTAAGTGGAGAGCCCCTCTTCCTCCCCCCCCCCCAATCTCGTCAACATTATTTAAAAAATCGTCTTATATTTGGTTTTTAGGGCTTCAATTTCGAGAAAATTACGGGAGAGCTTCCGAAAACTCTTTTGCTTAACGTCACAAAGGTCGACTACAATTGCAATTTTAGAGCTTCAATTTCAGAAAACTGCTTTTCCCTCAACCATAGATAACGTTTTTAAGACTTTAATTTTAAATATTTTCCTGGGGCGAGCCCTGGGATCTCTTCTTTATCTAACATTGCCACAAATAGTCTAAAACTCGTTTTTAGAATCACAATTTTGAAAAGAAAGGAGAGCCCTCCTTAACACAACGTTAAACTATCTACAATTGCACTTTTAAAGTTTCAATATTGAAAAATTACCGGGAAGGGGTAACCAACCCTTCTGTCCCCCTAACATCACCAGAGATCGTCTAAAACTGGTTTTAAAACTGCAAGTTCGAAAATTTTCCAGGGGAGAAACCCCCGGGCTATCTAAGTGACAATAAAATAGGATTCATATTGTATAGATTCGTATTATATACATTTAATAATGACTCCATCCCAAGCCAGAAAGTTGAATCCACTCTTCCTGTAATTATTCATACGTTTGAAAAAAAAAAAAATAAGGTGAAGCAAAATTCAGGAGCACCCAAAACTTGTTTACTCAAGGTCCACATTGTAAAATTTGGGGAGGCAAGGCAGGTCACCAATTCAATAATATTTCAGTTTAAATGGTATTTTTTAGCGCTAATCCCCCCCCCCTTGAATTTGACTGGAAATTATACACTCCAAAAACTTGTTTGACCCGATTCGAAAGTGAGAAAATTTTTGGGGGGGATTTTGCGCCATTGACCTTGCGGGGGATGGGCACCCCTGTACGTTGGCAACAGGTTCCTTCTGAACAAGAGAAGAAAATTCCTTAACAATAATAAAGTGACACTTTACAAGCACACTAATAATAACACTTGTAAAAAAATTAGATGTTTTAGTCCGGGTGACTAAAAACATACCTTGGCAACAGATTCTTTCTGAACAAGAGAATGAAAGTCCTGAATGATAAAGTGACATTTTACAAGCAGAAGTAATAATAATATTTGTGAAAAATATAGATGTTTTTGTCCCGGCCACTAAAATAATTCCTTGGCGACTATTTATTTCAGAACAAGAGAATAAATATCTATTGCGAATGTATTTTTTAATCTTGCGTATTTTCATTATTTCTTTCATCTTCAAAATTCTAAATGAAAGGATATCTTCAAGCGAAGTAATAATTGCAGTTGTAAAGATTTAGATGTTTTAGTCGTCAACATTTCTAATTTTCTTTTGACTAACATATTATTAACATCCGACGTATGTGTAAACTATAAAAAGCTAAACAAGTTAGTACTTTGATACTTAATTTAGAAAGGAATAAATAACCATTTGTCACCAATTAAATTTTAAACTTAGAAAGTTTTCTATTTACAACACTGTAAGAAAATTCCGAAAAGTCTCAGATTATTTCTCGGCAACTTTTTGAAACTTCGAGTTTACACTATTTCAATGAAAATCAAGTATCTTTGCGAAAAAGTGTCCTGAATCGCTGCGAGTTCAAGCAAATTTCGCAATATTGTGATAAACATTTTCAGCTACAGGTTTGAAAATATATTCAGCTTCTTTATTAGGGGTTTCACTTTCAGCTTAGTTGCGATCCTTCCAGATTGGCTGAGCCACGAACAAGAGCGAAATGCAGTCTAGGAAATATTGCTGTTCTTTATTATTTGCTTGCAACTCTGTTAAGCGATATTTCCTTCAATATCTGGTAAATCAGAAAAGTACCAAGCCATTACTTATAAACAGAGGTGGCGATTGAAGCTCATAAGTAGGGGAGGGTGGGGGGGAAAAGGGGGGAAGTCAGCAAAAAATGAAAAAAAAAGATACAAAATTTTGTTATGGCTGGTTTTGAGGGCAGATAAGTGGAAATTGATGTAAATCTAACAACTTAACTCGCGTTTTCCTTAAGAGTTAAATGAATGGGGTCGTTTCCAAAACTTTAAATGTATTTTTTTCTGAAAGAGCATGCTTAAAAATATAGTATCTGACAATTTTTTAAATAATTTGTTTAAGTTTAATTATTTTATTTTATTTTCCAATTTAAGAAACAAAATTATAAGTTATGAACAAAGCAGAAAAGTTAAAAATCGCAGAACATGGTTATGTGTTTTTCTTTGTATATCTGTTTACGAAACATTATTCAGCACAAGCCGAAACTTTTAGCTTATGTATTCATTGTTTAGATATTAGTAAATCAATTGTTTTACTTAAACAAGCCACACTTGTGTAGGGAAATTATTACCAAGCGTTTGTGACACCTCAAAATACTTTGGGCGTAAATAAGTCTAATTCATGTCTAAGTGTTTCTTCGGGGAAAGCTATTGTGTGCATATTTCATCAAAATCCTAAGAAAAACTATTTTCAATGATTTCGACTTACAAAGCTAAAAGTGTGATAGAGATTTAATAGAAAATATTTTCAAATAAAATTTGAGTGCATATTTTTGAAGTAAATTTGAAATCAAAATGTGTACAGATAATTTTAAGCTATTTTTGTAAGAAGTGTTTTTTTTTTTTTTTTTTTTTTTTTTTGACTTATTCCAATATTTCACTGAAAATTTTGTAAATAAGTAATTAACTAATTCTCTTTAATTACTATGTTTAAATTCAGTTTAAAACAGAGAACAGAAATAAATAACGCAGTGAAAAGCTAAAACTAAACGATATGCTGCATTATTCAGTAAAACATCACTGTCTTTACAAGAAAAGAAAAAAAGAAAAAACTATCATTAAAGAGGTAGTTTCAATTTGCACCGCCCTGTTATGAATTCTCATAGGGTTGTACTGAAATCAATAATTAATTGAAATTACAAATATTGATGTGAATTAAATGCAACAGAAATTGTAATTAATTAAATACATAAAATACAGCTTAGTTGTCATCTGATTGTTGGAACTGGAACATAACATACAATTGCATAGAGCTGACACCACAAAATGGGAATGCTTCAAATATATTTAAATGTGAGCCTGAGATACGTGCTCTTAAGTGTATCTGTATATTTATCTAAAGGGTAGTACTAATTAAAAAAAATCAATGTTTCAAAATTAGATCCTCAAGGTCTAGCTATGCGCTGAGCCGATCGGCAATTTGGGCTCTTTCAACAACTGCACTAAGAGCACTTATTATTTTCTTTTTTTTTTAATGAAGCAACACTTATATCATTGAAGTTTTTTCTGAGGTTAGTTATTATTACTATTATTATTAATTTTGCATAATTATTTCAGATTGTCTTTGTGTTTTCCTTGGTCCTGTTTTTAAAAGGAGTCGTTGGCCAAGATGAATCCAAAAGCGCCTATCCAAAGTACAGATTCACATTCAACACCGGCGATGAAGGAGGACATTACCGCAAGGAAGAATCCGATGCAGAGGGTCATGTGACGGGAATGTACCAATATGTCGACCCAAATGGTAATCTAAGAATCGTTCGTTACAAATCTGAACCAGAAGTTGGTTACCAAGCGTTTGGCGATGTTGGTGTGTATCCCAAACCTCATCTGGCAAAATCTTCAACACCAGGAAGCAAGTTTAACATGTACTACCTACGACCTTCTGTCTCCCAGGCAAAAGATACAATTGCTGAACGAAGGACTGAAGATGTCCAAGAATTTTCAAAAGCATTTCAAGAAGCACAGAAGTATACAACTCTGCCGAAAGTTGAACGTGATAACCATCTAGCCGAAGACATTTCACCAACTCAATCTAGCTTCGTAAGTACTCTTGCTGTGGAACATGCATTGCCAACAACCGAAGATCGCTTACCAGTAGCCGTGACTAATTTGCCAGAAGAATCAACGTCGACACCAGCAGCAACTGAGACAACTAGTATTCCGCCATTTGCTGAAACTAGTGAATCGAGCAACAAAGTAGAGAATGTTCTTCAGATGCAATCCCAAAAAGCTGTTCCATTGCCAGGAACCGATAGTCCGCAGGTACGCGAAGCACTTAACAAATCATTTCTTGAAAATAATTCACTTACAGACTTGAAACTTTCTTCTGATCACCGATCGCCACTTGTTTTACCTCTTAGGTTTAACTCAGATCCCAAATTCTTGCCTTATTTCTACGTTTATCCTAATTCTTTTACGTATAATGGTTTGCCACACACTTATCCTTTATTATTGTAAACTGTTTTTTGCTAAATGAATACTGTTAATAATAAATGAAATATAAAACTAGGCTTGAAATACATCCGGCAAGAAATAAATATCAGTGCTTATTATTAAAAAAACTGTTAATTTGCTTTGCATGATTTTTTCGGACACCCCTTTATGTGAGTCTTTTACAAGAATCATAAAAACATTGATAAAAGTTTTTATCATTAATTCCTTGACTATCATCATTCAAAGTCTAAACTGTATATCAAGCGGTTATAAATGTTGGCTTTGTGTGCATGAGATAATAAAAGTATGTTTTCGCGTTATTTTTTAATGCATAGAAAAATGGAAGTGATTTTATCTTCACAAAATGCAGAACTTATGAAGAAGAAGCGAACTAACAAAAAAAATTGATATTTTGACTCTTATAAAACATGTTTCGAAAATATTTAGATGAATCCAGAGAAGCTGCTAGAGCCATCTCTTGCCCCAAAAACAGAGAATAATTACTCCATCATTTGTTTGGCTATTTGTAAATTTTTTATTTTGGCACTTAGGCCCCTTTGCTTCTAGATGGTTCATAGATACCATTTCGTTTTAGTAAAAAATGTAATAAAGTAATAATGAACAAATATAATTCCAAATGCAGGAACATTTTTTTGGAGAAGATAATAATTTTTGCATGACACGCAAACGTGATTACAGAACCTAATTATTGAGTTGGAAATACTTTCCCTCCAAATGTTTATTAAGTTAGGGACAGATATAATTATAAAGTTTAATTATTCGAACAAAAAGCATTAAATGGGATTTAGTTATTTCTTAAACAATAAGAAAAACGGAAGTTTCATTACGAAAGGAAAGTTTTGAACAATATAAAATCGAAAACTTAAACTTTGCTTATTAACCGAGTGTGTAATATTTCAGTGGTGCATATTTTAATTGAATCATTAATTTTGAAGGATATTACATGCGGGCAGTTTTCGCGAACTTTAAAAAGAGTGATGATTTTCAAATAGTTTATTTTGATAACCAAAATGCTGCATAATGAGTTATAATGGAAGACGGTAGTAATGAAATCGATTAATTAGTTTTCTTTTTAATTCAAACATTATGCTGCTCAGGTTAAAATTATAAAATAAAGATCGATACCACTTCAGTAAGAACGAGCTGATGTGTGCATCACATGACTTTCTTTAACTCCAATTTAATGTCATTTTCTCATTATTGGCAGTTTTAATGTGATTCAGTAGTTTACTCTCTGAATATCACCAACAATGGCCAAATTAAAACCAGATTTTAAAAGAAAATTTAAAAAATCGCCAAATTTGTCGCCGAGTTGGCGACAAAACTTGGCGATTAAAAGATTGGCGATATATCGCCAAGTGTTCGCCAAATTATAGCCACTTGAGTTTACATCGAAATTAACAATGATTTTACCAAAAAAAGGGGCAAAAGACCCCCGTTTGGAGCATTCGAATGCAACCAAAAAGTGAGGTGCACAACTAGACCCTACTAGGAGTCTGCGTACCAAATTTCAATTTTCTAGGACATTCCGTTCTTGAGTTATGCGACATACATATGCACGTACGCACATTCTCACGTACACACATACATACGTACATACAGACGTCAAGAGAAAACTCTTTGTTTTTTTTTCTGGGGAATCGTCAAAATGGTTATTTCGCGTGTCTATGCGTTTTAAGGCACTTATCCACGTGCGTTTGAGTCGGAAAAAAAAAAACTCAACATTTATTCGGGGGTGAGCAAAATGGAAATTAAGGTCGATTTTTGAGTGAAAATGTTTTCACGAATACAATCCGTCCTTTTTTGTAAGGGAAAGTAAAAACAACGCACACATTTGCAAAAGAATGCACAAATTTGAAAAACTGTTGACACTTGCTTCGGCGAAAGATTTTGTAGAATAATTTTAGGCTCACAAATCGTCAAAGGGTTGACCTCCAAGGTTCTCAGATCTGGATAAAACTTAGTGAGGTTGTCCTATGCATGGATATAAAAACAATTGAAATTTTTTATCTTATTATATCAATTGTTTTCTGAATGGCAGCACTTTAAAGCTTTTTTTCAAAATTTGTCGTTTAACAAGGATCGCACATCCAGCAACCGTACATACATCTACAGTTTAGACTACAAAACATTTAATTTTAGTGATAGAGAATTAATGATTTTTTGCATTTTGGTCGGTATTGCATTGTGAATTCAAATTTATAATCCGATTTAAGATTTAAAACCATTAAACTAGCTAGAAAACATCTTTAAACACCAATATTGAAGCTGATCCGTGTTGTTTAATGTCATAAATCGAAAATCATGATTAATGACAATGTTACGAAATAGGATCTAATATAGAGAAATTGGTTTCGGAAAACCAAATGCATTTAATAAAAGAAGCAAAGTATTGATAACAAAAATTATTCGTTTTTAATTTTCTTATATTCTTTCCGTACTTCTTCATGTTATTTAGAAACTTTTTAAATATTTTAAAATGTTATATGCGTTCTGGTATACGAGAAACATTTAAATATGAAGTACGGCCCTCGGGCAGAATAAAAATTTTTAAGTCAGCAAGTTGCCAAATCGATTAACTCCACTTTTTAAAAAATCCTCATTTCTCCTTTAATAGTGCTTTATCAATCCTTAGCATGTGAATTTATATTAAAGTTTTGGTTGATTACACTTCTGACCATGAGACGGCAGAAAATGAAACAGGAGGGCCTATTTACACCTATGGATTTATTTCCCCTCCCCCCCCCCCCAATCATCATCGTACAAACCCTGGTGAGGGTTTAACATTACTCCTATAAATAACACCATCTTCTTCATAACTTCTCTACTTTTTGTTTTATGGAGTTAGCCGACATGGCAATTCGGAACTCCAGCGCTCGAATACGCTACCTTGCGGTGATTTACAAAACTGCAAATGAAGCGTTCCACGTGTGTCTGTTGACGTAAACACAGGCAGTTTGTTCTGAGTATTTATTAACGCAATCGATGTGTCTTAGTTTGCTTTCAGCTACAGAAATTAATTCGTCACTTAGTAGTATTCTCGAGCTTCTCAAAATAATGTTAGTTTTCATTATTTCCTTAATAATTGGTAAAAGCGAAAATACTGGATTAACAAACTTGGATAACGTTATACAAGGTAAAAAATTTTATTGTTTTGTATGAATTCGTAAGAATATGGGTTTTTTTTTTAATCTTAAATTAATTAAACTTACCATATTTTACAGCAGCATTTAGTTGGAATGGACAGTATGCAAAATATTTTCTTGAATATATTATCGTAGAACAAAATGAATAACCGAGAAAGAATTTACTTTATTCCTTTTATTCTCAGCTGAAAGGTATCGCCAAATTTGTTTAGGGTTATAGTTTTAGTATTGTGCGAGCAAAGTAGCCTTGGCGAGATTTCGCGTTTTTAGTTAAATCATTTTTAATTTTTATCATGAGTGGAATAAAATGGTAGTAAGATTACAGAATTCGATAAGTGAAAGGAAATAATGGTCAATCAACTGAAAAGAAAACTACCACCATATATCCGTGAGAATTTTGTTGATGATTTGCATAACATGACACAATTAAATCGTAACTCAGAAATTAGAAAAATCGAAACAGAAAATTTTTAAATTAACCGATTCGGGAATTCAAGAGAAATAACTCAGCTACAAATGGAAAACAAGTGCTAGCCAAAGCAAAGCAAAGAAGTATGGTCTTCTTTTGGTAATAATTTGTAATGTCATATTAAATTTTCTAGCATTAATTGTTATTCTTGTCAGGCCACAATTATTATTTAGTTTTATCAAGAATTGATAAATATCGAATTCAACATCGTGGAAATGGTTGCTTAGAACTACGAACTACGTAGTTTGTATTAATCGTTGACGTTTAGTAATGCTTCTTGAATTCTCATTTCTTTCTACGTGGGCCAGAATATCCACAAGACTTTGAAAATTAATTTAAAAAGAATAAAGCGAAAAAATCATACGTACGAACAAAAATCACAACACTTTTAGCATTTTCTTCGTTACCATGTGCGTTTGTTTTAGTTTTCAATTCCGCCATTAGACAGTGACTTCAGTGCCCCCTATAGTTCGTTGGAGTTGCGAATTGAGGCATCCATATTGTTGATGCTTTATATTTGCGAACAGAATAAAACGAGTTGATGTGTGTATCACGTGACTTCCTTTTACACCAATTTAATGTTATTTCTCCATTATTGGCAATTTTAATCTAATACAAAATATCACCAACAGTGGCCAAATTAAAAAAAAAATCCGCCAAATTTGTCGCTAAGTTGGCGACAAAACTTGGCGACCAAAAGACTGGCGATATATCGCCAAGTGTCCGCTAAATTGTAACACCATTTCAGTTTGCATCGAAATTAACAATGATTTACCCCAAAAAAGGAGCAAAAGACCCCTTTAGAAATACCCGAATACAACCAAAAGGGGAGGTGCACAACGAGACCCTACTTGGAGTCTACGTACCAAATTTCAATTTTCTAGGACATACCGTTCTTGAGTTATGCGACGGACATACATACGTACATACAGACGTCACGAGAAAACTCGTAATTAACTCGTTAGTCGTCAAAATGGATATTTCGGGCGTCTATACGTTTATGCACGTGTGGTCGGGTCGAAAAAAAAACTCAACATTCATTCGGGGGTGAGCAAAATGGAAAATAAGGTCGATTTTTGAGTGAAATTTTTTCGCAAATACAATACTTCCTCTATGTTTTTTACTTCTTTTTAGAAAAAAGGATTTTTTTTTAATTATTATTTGTGATGAATAATTCCTATTCAGTAACAATCATGGAAAATGTTTAGCAGAAGCTTCACTGCATTCAATCATTTTCTTGTAACAGCGTTAAAGATCTTCCCCATTCAGAGACTTGAAAACACCAAAAAAGATCCCCTCCCCCTCCTTTCCTCTTTTCTTCACGCTTATTTACACGAAAATTTTTAAAAAGAAGGAAAAAAAGCATGGGGGGGATGTATGTACATTCGAATACAACCTAAGGGCTTTGGAGTCGAAGCCGGGAGCAAACGGTTAAAAATTCCACGAGTTGTAGTCGGTCATTTTCCCTCAAAGTCTAACTCTGCCAGTGCTCGCTGAGTCGGAGTCAGAGTCGAAGACAAAATTCCTGAAGTCGGAGTAGGTCATTTTCCCTCCGACTCCACAACCCTGATATAACCAACCAGAATAATTTTCGGACTATTTCCATCACAGTAATAGGGTCGTTTCCAAAATGTTTAAAGTATTTTTTTTTCTGAAAGAGCTTGCTTAAAAACATAGGATCTGACTAATTTTTAAATAATTTGTTTAAGTATAAAGTATAGTTTTTTTAAAAATATTTAAATAGGTGCGCATTTATTGTTTAACGCTTCTGCCGACGACATCACAAATGATGAAATGCCGTACAGTGTTGTCACTCATAGAGCAAAATATTTTATTCCCATTTTTATTCACGTATATTGGCAACGATACGGTTGATAGCAAGCGTAGAGCGCAATTTTAATTCGCTTCTTGATTATCATAACGTGGAACCGCGGTAGAAAAATGCGCCAAAGAGCATCATTTGTGACGTCATCAAGACCACGCTTTGTTTGAAAAAGCGGACACTTTAAAAAATTAATTTCTGGGTCCATGTTTTTTTTTTTTTTTTTTTTTTTTTTTTTGCTTATTCTATCAATTTTAGTGACTAAAAGTACAACTTTTGACTGAAGGAAACAACCCCATTTGAACCGTCATAAAGAGTTTAAAAAGTGCTGGAATTTGTCTGGGATATTTTTTAATGCCATAAAATGTGAATGAATGTTATGAATTTTCCCATAATCATTTGCTAGTTTGAGAATCTAAATTGAAAGTCAAAACTTTAACACTGTTAACTGTTTTCAGTGGTCATTCCTCTTAAAAATTGAAATAAATAGTTTTCCAAATAAACCGCGATGCTTGTTGGGTAATCAATAAAGTATTTCAATAGGAATAAATAACAAAAATAATCCCGTTTTCGAACGTTTTTGGATAAATCAACTCAATTCTTTTGCATTAAAATGGGGTTCCTTCTGTTCCCGAATTTTAGTATACCTGCATTCTGCAGAGATTTGCCAATTCTGCGCTTTATTCACATTACTTTTAAATACAGTGCCCATGGGCGGATTTATGGGGGGCAGAGGGGGCAATGCCCCCCCCCCCCCCAGTTTTGGGAGGACTTGATGTAGTAACACATCTTCCAAAAATTAAAAAAAAAAAAAATTTCTTTTTTGAATAGTTCAGAAGGGCATGGGTGGATTTATAGGGGGGGCATAGGGGCAATGCCCCCAGTTTTGGGAGGACTTTATGTAGTAACAACACAACTTCCAAAATGTTAAAACAAAAAAATCATGACTTTTTCTTTTTTTGAATTGTTCAATGAAAATGAAGAGAAAAGCAAATGTCCTTTTCTGATGGGAGAAAAGAAAAGGAAAAAAAAATGTAAAAAAAGAAAATTAATTTGAATTCTGAAATTTTGAATTCAAATTATGTTTTCCGCAATCACGAACTGAGACAGGACCCTACTCATTGGAGTTATTGTTTCTAGAAACGACTCCTGCCCCCCCCCCAAGTCCGCCTCTCCTCCTGGGCGGTTACTTGTGCATAGTTGTGTGTGTGTGTAGACCTGTGTGTATGCACGTAGGCGTGTGTGAGTGTATGTGTGTCTAGTCGTGTGTGTGTATGTGTGTGAACGTGCATGTGTGTAGGACATGGACGCCTCCGACCAGGAGAAGCGGATAGCTCAAAACCGGAGCAGCCGCGCCGCGCCGCCAGCGGAGGACGGTGGGCGGTGCTGCTGCATAGGCTTCTGGTTCAAGTTGAAAAAGGCACGGACACCAAAAACGGTCAAATGAGAACAATAAGCAATCGTGATTACTCAAAAAACGAACATTAAATACAAATAGTACAGCTGTCACTGGGGTGCTGAAAATGTGTCTAAATTCACTATTTTGTACTGAAAACCATTTGGGCAAGTATATGAATGAAAATATAGGCTAAACGAGCTATACATTAAGCTGCAACACTTATAATAATTGACGATTATTTTAAAAAATTAGAGCCTAAAACAAAGGGGAAAAACTCCCCCTTCCCCATTCGCGCTAACAAAACGTTCTACTCGTTATGATTTGTGTCCACATTTTAAGTATTTATTTGTGCATAATATTTATGTTCTTAGTATATTAATTGTCCTTTTGAGAAATTCTAAAAAACATAAGTTTTTTTTCCCCTTCTCTCTCTCTCTCTCTCTCTCTCTCTCTTTTAAGAGAGAGAGATAGATAGATAGAGAGAGAGAGAGAGAATAAATACCATCGCAAACTGAATAAATTTTAGTTATCTGAGTATTCTGATTAAATGAATCTTTTAACTTAGAGGGAGAGTACAATTTTACTTACTTTATAAATACTGTTTAAAAAGTAAGGTAAGTCATAATCATCTAAGTCTAAGTGAGTCAGTCCTTGTCATTATTGAAATCTAAATAATTGAGTCATCAAAAGTTTTGGAAAAATTTGCTGAAATTTTATAAAAGTGTATAAAACCTAACAAAGATTGGTAAAATTGTAAAAATCCTTTAACCATAAAAACTGACGAATTTTCGTAAAAATTACAAAAAATCAAGCAAAAATTTACAGATAAGAGTGAATTACAAACAAGGTAGAATTTGCCTATAAGATAAACAAGCTGTTGCTTATGGCCCCTGCTTTGAAGTGGGTCCCTAACTCACAAAAAAAAATTCATGATTCGTTCCTTAAAAATGGAAATTGCTTGAAAAAACTAATTTATTTTTTAAGTGCTTGAAAACCTTGAATATTTGGAAACGTGTGGCTACAAACCTTAAATTTTAAAATTTCTAACAACTGGTAGAGGGGGAGGAATGCCAACATATGTCAAATTCAGCTCCTTGCCACATCCTGTATTAAAAATGTAAAAATCATGGTTCTCATGTTTGTAATATATTATTTGAAGTAAAGTTCTGTGACTCACATGTTTCATATCTTGCTATTTACTCAATCCTGAATGCAGTATTTTGGAAATTCTTTTGTATTGATTGCTTTTATCTTACTTCTTCTGCATATTGTCTATCTGTTTAGCACGGAAAACACACACACACACACACACACACACACACACTACTTCTATTTCTTTTCGTTTTCTGCCCCACTTGCAACTGAAGAAAAGTTGTTGTCATGAGAAATCTATGGTTTCTTTTTTCTTTTAAAGTTAAAATAGTTATTTCTCCCAAAGTAAGAACAGGACTGCAAAAATTTACAATCAAGTTACTAAAATACCAGAGACCAGAAAGTACAAATGAAGGGCGTTAAATAATTTTATTTATTCCAGAGTCCTTGAAAACAATTAGATAAATCTTTGAAAATTCGAAGCAGAGTAGGCTCCAATTACTTCTACTGCATATTGTTAATCTGTTTAGCCAGGAAAAAAAATGATACACTACCTCTATTCCTTTTCGTTTTCTGCACTACTTATAATTAAAAAAAGGTTGTTGTAATGAGAAATCTAGTTTATTTTTTCTTTCAAACTTAAAATGGCTGTTTCTTACAAAGTTTTGAACAATATTGTACAACTGTATAATCTAGTTATCATTTTCTATGTCTATCCAATTAACCTTTATAAGGCTTCAAAATGCAGAATTTTATATCTATTTTACAAAATGTCCTCCGGGGGAGAAACCCCCGGCCCCCTAAAATTGGAGATATTCTATTTCCCACTTAAAAGGGAACCCTGCGTCACTCTTGATACTAGCTCCCTCTCTTAAGGTCAATTCAAAAAGGACATTTATTCAAAAAGGGACACGCATTAATGAAAACGACACACAAAAAAGTAAAGCATGGACTTATGCATCACAGGAAACAGACAAAAACATAGGAGTGGGGGGCAAAAAAAATTGTAGCTAAAAAAAATAAAAAAATCCTGCCCCCCCCCCCCCCCCCCAGGAACTCAGTCCTAAATCCGCCTATGACAGTGCCTAGAAGGAGGCACTCTTCCTACTTTTATCGGTAATATTTTAAACCGAGATATTTGTTATTTCTTGTTCCAACAGATGTCACCACTAGATAATTTTAAATCTTTAAATCGAATGCATTCTGAAATAATGATTTTTCTTTATTTCTTTAAGCGGCATGCAAATTCGGGTAATTTTCAAACAAAAAGTCATTAACGGTTGAAATTTATCAAAAAGTAAAGCCTAACAATTTGGAAGCTGACTTTGAAATGAATTCCGTGTTCTCAAATATTTTCTTTTTATAATGAGAGAGAGGCCTGATTTGTTTTTAGAAATCAGTATTAATGTTAAAAATGTATGTGTTGTAGAATTTGGAATCGTAGCTAATAAAAAGCATATTCACCCGATGAAAAAAACCGTGCATGAAAGTAAGCTCGTTATTTGCACGGACACATCGCTTTTTTTTTTTTTGAGCAATCACGATTGCTTATTGCTTTCATATGACAGTCCTTGACGTTGTGGTTCCTTTTTCAGCTTTGCCCACGGCTGCAGCACCACCGTCCA
The DNA here is from genome assembly GCF_026930045.1 of Uloborus diversus. Taxonomy (NCBI): domain Eukaryota; kingdom Metazoa; phylum Arthropoda; class Arachnida; order Araneae; family Uloboridae; genus Uloborus; species Uloborus diversus. The sequence continues at coordinate 243,914,553 of NC_072731.1, read as the reverse complement.
CCGGCGGCGGCGCGGCTGGTCCTGAGCACTGTCCCCCGGAATCCACTTTTGCTGGGCGGTGGCGTCCATGTCCTACACACGCATGCTCATACACACTCCCCTACGTGCGCACGCCTTTACACACATACACACGCCTACGTGCACACACGTAAGCCTACACACACAACTATACACACGTAACCACCCAGGAGGAGGGACATGCTTGGGGGGGGGGGAGCCGTTTCTAGAAACAATAACTCTAATCAGTAGGGTCTTGTCGCAACTCGTGATTGCGAAAAACATAATTTGAATTCAAAGTTTCGGAATTCAAATTAGAGTTAATTGGGGGAAGTAGGTCACAGATTTTACTTTTTTTTTTTTTTTTTTGAGTCTTAAACACATTGAAAAAAGATAAACTTTTTATTTCTATTTAGACCTCATGAAAACTAAAAATGCAATACACCTGAAATAATAGTTCAGTTTCCAGTTATGAAACTCATTCATCACTTAAAATCTATCTGGTCCGCCATTTTCTCCTTACGACGTTTCAAACTTTCAGGAAAAAATGCATTTTCTTTTTTTCCTATCTTTCTTTCCCGTGGTAAATTACGCTCTGACTCTAAAAAAAAAAAAATAGAACCGACTTCAAAATTGCTCTAAAAATTGAAAAATAATTTTATTCTCTAAACACCATCGATAATACTTTTTAACATAATTTTTGAAGTTGGCGAAAAAACAAAAAGTAAAATCCAGTGAAACGATGCTTTGTTCATATTTTTTTCAGAAAATCATCCAAAGTTAGGAACGAATCATTTATATCGTTACTCAAATATGCTGTTATCAATGCATAATGTATGTGGTAGTGAAGAAACTAGGCCTGGTTAAATTTATAGTTGTAGTTGAGTTATGGCTGTGAATGATTTTATCAATCGTTTTTGCGCCAACTTCAAAAATTATGTTTAAAAGTATTATCGATTGTGTTTAAAGAATAAAATTATTTTTCACTTTTTAGAGCAATTTTGAAGTCGGTTCTATTTGTTTTCAAAATGTTTTTATTTCATTCTTTTTAGTGTAAATGTAGATATTTCAGTAAAAGTAAGAAGTAACCATCACGAAACTTTACCTTATTTTTTTCATAAAATGCTCCATACTAAAGAAAAAACTATAAGCGATTGGCACTAAAAATTTATCTTCGTTCCTCTCTGGAATTCGTAGTAGTTAATTTAACTATAACCATTTAAATATCCCTAACTAATTTGTATTTCACAGCATACCAGTAGCTTGTGATGCAATCCTGTATAGTTGAAGCAAAAATAACCCTGTAATATTGTGAAGGCTAAGCAGATCCTGATCACTGCATCACCTCGTTTCCAGGTTAGCTTTACCACCACTATGGAGCAATGACACTGAAGAAACTTGATGCTTGCTTCAGAAAAGCCTTTATTCAAAATTATCATTACAATTACTTATAATGTTACTGTTATATGGTACCAAACTTTTATAAAAATGGGTTTCATATCATTTAATAGGGAAATTGCATTAAATTTAGTTTTTTGTAGGGCTCGACCGATGGTATTTTTTGGCCGATGGGCCGATGCCGATTGTTGGCCGATTGTTCAAAGATGGCCGATGGCCGATGGCCGATTGTTTTCCTACAAATGGCCGATGGCCGATGGCCGATGCTGTTGGCCGATGGCAAAAAAAAAAAATTCTAACAAAAATAAATTGATAAGATTGTCAGGATTTAAAGGATCATTGATTCATTTCACTTTACTTCCTTTCTACGAATAAGGAATTGTAATCTCAAAAAAAAACGTCAGATTTCGACTTAAATTTTTATTTTACGATCATCCAATTTAAACTTCACAAGTTTTTTCGGCGCATATGTACATGCATATGTACCTAAGAACATATAGATGATCGAAATATCCATTTTGAACGCCTCCTTTGTTAATTATCGCAAATTCTCTTGTGATATCTTCATGCTCGTAAACTTACGTCACTCAAAAACGTTATGAAATAGTAAGTTGAAAACTCATACGTACGAAGTATGATCTAAAAGTTCGAGGACAAGTTGTATAAAAATTTACCGTAAATAATTCACATTTCAGAAGTACATCTATCTACAAAATAGTCACCTTGAACGACTATGCACTTCTGCCAACGTTCGTATAGCTTTTAGAAGGACTCCTGGAAGATATTTATCGCAACCTCCTGTAAGGGCTGTTGCGCTGCTGCTTTAACTTCAACGTGGGGAAGAAGGCGACTTTCATGTTGAGGATGGACGGTTCGATTAGACAATACTCTGATATGGCAAACAAATAGCATAACGTTTCGTCGCTCCGTGTGACTTTTACCTGTTCCCAGCAAAAAAAAAAAAACATTTGCATGGACGCCGCTTTCTACCGTCAGGAGAAGATAAAGCTGCATCACAGAAGGTAGCGAAAAATGGCTTCCAGGAGTGTTTCCAAAAGTTATATGAACACTGGCAGAAGTACATGTTCTCTCATGATGACCTTTTGAAGGTGGATGTGCTTCGGTAATGTGAACTATTCTGGGTAATGTTTTATACAGCTTGTCCCCCAAACTTTTGGATCGTACTACGTACAATCTGTATAGGGTGTATGCTTCTCCTTTTTTGACTGCTGTATGACGGAAGACAAAGAACAACAGAAAAAAAAGAAAGAAAGAAAGAAAAAAGAAAAAAAAAGGAAGAAAAACAAAGAGACTGTTTAATAACCGATTGATATTTTTTTTTTAAATTGAACATATAACTAAGATTTCAGTAATATTGTAATAATGTATGGATTTAGGTAAACTAAACTTAGTTAAAAAACATTCAATTATGTTGTTTAATCATTCAAAAACAAATTAAGAATTAAACTATGAAATCGTCAGCAATTTACGCAATTAAAGCGGAAAGATTGCACTTAAACATTTTTTAGTCATCAAATTAAACAAAAAAGGTAAGAGATAAAAGAGATAAATTACAATATTAAAGCATAATATTAATATTTTTATACTTATTTAAATTTATGAATAGAAAAGTTTGCATTTTTCATAAAATGTATAACAATGACATAAATTTTGCGGAAAAAAGAAATAGCCATGAAAAGAGCGATGTTCTTAAAATGCAACTACAATAAACAAACTCAATATTTACACCAAGTTAATAACTGAATACATACACTACTTGATCTGACGTTTGCACACGTAATATTGAACAATTTGATTGTTTAATTTTTTATGAAGCACTACAACCAGGTTCAAATTAATTTTTTCAATTTAACAATAATTTTCTGAAATTTAAAAAATTGCGTATTAGAAAATCCTTGAAACTTTTCTATAACATATTATTAAACATATGATGAAAACGAAAATAACTTATTCATTGATTTTATATAAATACATAAAAATAGATACTTACAACAGAAAAAAAATCGATCGCTGTTAATGATGCAAAAAAGATGGCGCATTACAAAATATACGTGAAACGAGTATAAGAAATACGCAAAATGACATTTCTTGACCAAAATAAATTATCGCTAAATATTTAAGAAATGCTTGAAACGACGAGCGTGGGTTATAGTACAGTAAAAATAGGGGTCGGACCCAAACATCCAAAAAAAAAAAAGCTAAACCTGGTGCAAATTGTTTATTACCCTCCCAATAAGAACAGGTAAAAAGTCCCACCCCATTGTGCGTCGGGTTTTGGAATGGGGGGCATCTAAAAATTGCAGTTTTGAGTATTTTTTCAGAATTTTTAGAATAAATTTAAAGTGAGAATATTATGTTATACTAAATTTAAAAGCATAAAATTAAAGGTGTTTGACCCCCAAGAGGGATGACAAAACCCACAAATGCTACAGAGCCCCCCTATCCCCGTAAAGCGAAGCAGTACCCCCCGAACCCCCCTCCATACATTTCATATGGAAACATTATTTTATGCTAAGAAAATTGTTAGAAATCAAGTGTGTCCATTTTCCAAGAGCGATGGTGCACCTCCTCTCAAAGCTACAACACCCCCCCCCCCTCTGCCAAATAAAATAAATCCTCCCCCCCCCCCTTTTATTTCAAGTAGAAGTATTATTTCATGCAAATCTAAAATGCATAAATCAGGACTGTCCACCCCATAAGAACAGTAGCTCACGTCCCAAAACGAAATAATGTACTAAAATATTATCCTCCCCCCCACCCCCTCTGATGGTGCACATTTGATTAAATGGCCAGAAAAATAACGCTGAACTGTTTTTTGCTTTCAAATGATTTCTCCTAAGCTTGTAACAAAAAGTCTTCGTTATCAAGATGTTTTTTGGAATCTAGATCCTCAGCAAAATCGTTATTGTTGCAGCTATGTCTAACACAGTTTGTGCATATAATTGAGCACTTCAGTCTACTTTCAGACTTTTCAAACATTCACTATATCCAATGAACCCCTCAGAGCAAGCACAAGATTTGAGACGCAGAAAGTCTTCTAGAGCAGAAGGCTTGGCTGTTGTAATAGGACTTCATTTATATTTCTGTGGTGCTTTCTTTACACTCATCAAAAATGACACTAGCTTTCCCATACTTACAAGTGACCTACACGCTGCATTGCTGGCATATTCCCTTGAAACTTACATATCATTACCAAAAATATGTTCAAGCGGGTATCTTCCTTCTATTACATATGAGGCAGTGAGAAGCAAAGGGCAAAATTAAAAATTTGGAGATAACCAGTACAAATGGTTGGTGAACCTCTCCTATATCTTGGGGCAAGAAATGGTCCTAGTAGACCTGGTAGTTGCTTCTATACAGCATGATTTAGAAAAAAAAATCAATGAAAGTCTACCTAGGATCTTATCTTTAAACGCATTTTATTCAAAACTTGAAAATGTCCACTTACATCCCTTTTGCTTCTCATTGCCTCATATTTGACACCAGCTGTTCGTTCTGTGATGGTGGATGAACCTTTTGCTTCAGATAAAAGCACTTTAACGATACAGGATTTCTTTCCTTCTGAAACCAGATTCATCGAATACTGATGGAGGATCAGCGCATAACTCGTACCAGAAGTTTTTAGCAATTTGTTATTCCATCTTTACTGTTCATACCATTCGATGTAAAAGATGGTTTGGGCTTACACATCTTTACAGATAGTAACTACTCTCGTAACAGAAGCTAAAGACATAACTGTGCTTACCTAATTTACAAAGAAATGCCACAAAATTGTTTGACTTCAATATGATTTGATGTTACTACCCGAACGTTAAAGGTCTTATCGCAACTCACCTTATCATCAGCGAGCAATACCCATACCAACTTGAGAGGGAAGAAACTTCTGGGGCTTTAGAAACGGATTGAGATTTCCAAACTGAGAGACAAAAAGGTGTAAATATTTAGCATTCTATTGATGTATTGCTCATTGCTCTCATCAAGACTTGTTCTATCGTTGAATCACTACAGGTTCTAGACCACCTGAATTTGTCACTGCGTTAGATCGATGGATTGCTGATGTTTGATGTGATCAAATTTTTTTTTATCGCATAATGTACTCAAAAGTTTCAGATAGAGTTGCAAGTATATGTCCGCATATTTAGCATAATTCACATAACCAGCTGCGTAAAAGAGAGGTAGCTTGGTGTTTGCAAAGGAGAACCCCCACCGACTGAGAGGGTGCAGAATTGCAGCATTGCCCGTCTCACTATTGGCAATTCCGGTTTGTCCCACCCTTACGGTGATGGCAAAAGATTGTAGAGAAGTTGAAGTAAGTTAATCAAGAAGAAGTAGGGAAACTTTGGTCAATTTGGACTTTTTTTTATGCTGCACAGGAATTTTTTTCCAGCGCTCTAAACAGTTTAATAACTCCAGTCACAAATAATTTGGTTACTGAGCTCGCTTAGATCTTTTAGAATTATCATTCTGACATTACCATATCATTGTGAGGCATTTTGTACTTCGGAAAAGTTTAAGTCAGGGAAATTTTTTCGTGAACTTCACTGCAAATGTGCACTCACTGTGATTTTGGAATGTAAATTCAGGGTCCCCCCCCCCCTCAAAGCGATGGCGCACCCCTTAAGTGTGACGGAGTACCCATCAAGAATAAAAGTCCTCAATAAAGAAAGAAATACCCCTTGAAAAAACTGCCTTAAAAATTCCAATGACGCAAAGCTGCTCCATGGACACCCCCCCCCATCCCCCCCCCCCGCCTGTACACCCCGGTTAATTAGAATTTTTTTTATGTGAGAGTTTATTGTTTTACTATTATAGAGTGGTTTCTGCGAGGTTTCAGAATTTTTTTTAAGTAATAGAAATTATTTTTATTTAAATAGAGGATTATTTCGTCTCCCCCCCCCCTTCCCCCCAAAACCCGACGCGCAAAGTGCTGGGACTTTTTACCCCTTCTTGCTGGAAGGGTAAGAAGTAATTTGCAACAGGTTTCACTTTTTTTTTTTTGGATGTTTGGGTTTGGCCATTTTTTGGCCTAATTTTACTGTACTATTAGGGGAGTCACCCTCTGATTTTGGAGTAACTCACAACGTTAAACTTCGTTTTTTTTTTTTTTTTTTAGTACGGAACCGCTTCCACCAACGCCTCGGAAGAGTTTCTGAATCTACTTCATCACTTCCGAAGAAAAAATTCAAAAATCCCTTTGTTTTCCGAATTATGTCACCATTCAAAACGTCTTTAATCATTTTCTTACATTAATGCTCTAAATTCTTCCTAAACAATAGATAAATCTTGAAAAAAAATATATATATATATATATATGTATATTTTTATGAATGGTGTTAGTTTTAAACAACTCAGAAGTACATATAGAGTTTAATTTCAGAAATTGAGGGAGTGGGAGGCTGGGCACGCAAGTGTTCTCGAAAATACAAAAAATAGTCGTAAAGAATAGAATTTCAAATAATCATAAACATTGAGCAGCAAAAATCTTTTAAAAATTGCACCCGAGTTTGTTTTGACGTGCAGTGGCGGATTTAATAGCAAATGTTGCAATTGCGAGAGAGGCCCCATAACCATAGGGGCACCATAGGAGTTACAAAAATGCTTGTGATAAATGTTTTACAACTTCTGTGATAAAGAAATACTGCCCCAAAATGTATTTCGACGGGCCTCAAACTTGTAGCTCCGCCGAAGCGATAAAGAAAGGACTGCATCACTGTGGTTCATATTAAAAATATCGAAAAATTAAAAATAACCGTCGGTTCAACGGGAATCTAATAAAAATATTTTGAAAAAAAAAAATAGAACCGACTTCAAAAGTGCTCTAAAAAGTGAAAAATAATTTTATTCTTTAAACACCATCGATAATACTTTTAAACATAATTTTTGAAGTTGGCGCAAAAACAAAAAGTAAAATCCAGTGTAACATGCTTCGTTCATATTTTTTTCAGAAAATCAAAAATTTGGAACGAAATTTACATCGTTACTCAAATTATGCTGTCATCAATGCGTAATGAAAGTGATAGTGAAGAAACTGGGCCTGGTTAATTTTTTATAGTTGTAGTTGAGTTATGGCTGTGAATGGTTTTATCTATCGTTTTTGCGCCAACTTCAAAAATTATTTTTAAAAGTATTATCGATGGTGTTTAAAGAATAAAATTATTTTTCAATTTTTAGAGCACTTTTGAAGTCGGTTCTTTTTTTTTTTTTTTCAAAATTTTTTTATTTCATTCTTTTTAGTGTAAATGTAGATATTTCAGTAAAAGTAAGAAGTTACCTAGTAAGAAGTTCGGCTCTATATCACTGTATTGCTTTAGAAAAGCCTTTATTCAAAATTATCATTACAATTACTCTTAATGTTATATGGCAACAAACTTTTATAACAATGAGTTTCATATTGTCGCGTAGATGAAGATAGCGAAGACAATGTGAAAGCCAAATGAAGGGAATACTCGTTAGTCTCAACTCGAGATCTTTATTCAGAACCACGAATGTACGTTACATCTCCTTATATACAACTTGAGAAAGTGCTGGAACTTTTCAGACTTGGAAAGATACAGAAATTAATAGAATATTCGAGAAAATACGGGAAACAGTAGAAACGAAATTTTAGTAAAATTCACTTTGTCCTAGTCGGGAATTGAACCCGGATCGCTCGTGTGGGAGGCGAGAATTCTACCACTGAGCCACCGTTATCCACGGATGAAAAGTGCGAACTTCGCTACAATATCATTTTAATCTTTAATAGGGAAATTGCATAAAATTTAGTGTTTTTTTGCGCTTAACTTTTTTCTAAAGAACAAATATGGTCAAACAAAGTAATAGGACCTAAGTTGAGCCATCCCCTATCCATTAAAAAAAGAATCATCAAAATCGGTTCACTAGGTGAGACGCTATGAGTGGACAAACAAAAAAAAACATACATACGGTATGAACTGATAACCGCCTTCTTTTTGAAGTCGGTTAACAAAATGAAATTAATTTGAATTTTGACATTTGGAATTCAAATTATGTTTTTCGCAATTAGGAGTGTGTGTGTGTGTATGTAGGCGTGTGTTTATGTGTGTGTATGAGTGTATAGGTGTGTGTGTGTGTGTGTGTAGGTGTGTGTGTGTATGTGGGTAGGTGTGTTTGTGTATGCGTGTGTGTGTAGGATATGGACGCAACCTGGAGACGGTTTTCGTTAGAGGAGCAGCATCGTGAGGCCGGTCGACGGTGGTGCTGCAAAGGGAGGTGGGAGGAAAATAAAATCATAGGAATTCAAAATAGTCAAATGAGAACAACAGGCAATGTGATTGCTCAAAAAACCAGTTTCGCCATCTTATATTTGTTTCCACGGTCTCCAATTCAGCAATCTATCACCAAATGATCGTCAGTCTGAGACGCTATATTAGTTTTGCATTGAAATAAGTAATTAATAGCCACAAAAAATCAGTTGATAGGCCCGATCGAAAACAAAAAGGGAAGTGCACAACTGGAACGTGCGCACATCCCACATGCGAAAATTTAGCCTTCTACAGCTTACCATTTTTGAGTTATGACTTATGAGAGATACATACGTATATCCAGCCGCAAGAAACAAAGCAATAATTAACTTGTTTGGTACCTGAATGCAGTATTAAAAACTCTTTGAGGGGTGACTAAAATAAAAATTCATACTGAAATTTATGTAAACAATTTTGCTTGAAAACAATAACTCCCTTTACTTTGTATTAAAATGTAAAACAACAAAGGTCCTTTTTTTTCAAAAACATCGGCCAATTCCATCGGCTTTTCGATGTTTTTTAGGCCGATGGGCCGATGTTTCCTGCAAGTTAGCATCGGCCACCGATGCCGATGCCGATGGCAAAATTGTTGAACCATCGGCGCCGATGCATCGGCCAGGCCGATGCATCGGTCGAGTCCTAGTTTTTTGCCCATAACTTTTTTTCTAAAGAACAAATATGGTCAAACAAAGTAATGGGACCTAAGTTGAGCCATCTCCTATCCATTAAAAAAAGAATCATCAAAATCGGTTTACTAGGTGAGACGCTGTGAGTGGACAAACAAAAAAAAAACATACATACGGTATGAACTGATAACCGCCTCCTTTTTGAAGTCGGTTAAAAAATATTAATACAGTACAGAGTGTTCAAACAGAAAATTAACTCACTCTTTGATGGACTACAACCCTAACAATTACAGAGAAGTATGTGACATCAAAATAATGTGAAAAACCGCATGATGGGACTCTGATAAGAGTTGAAATGGGACTGACACTGTTTACTTATTTTGGTGACAACAGGGAAGGGTAGTTGGAGCTGAGTTGAGCTAGATTATTTTCGTAGTAGTTTTACGAATTCATGCTCATAACCAGTGACGGTTGGCCCCTACTTCTTGCGGAGGCCCTGGGCTTTTTTTTTTTTTTTTTTGCCGAGGCTCCCCTTTTATAAAAGAAAAATGGCAGTGAAATTTTTTCTGAGTGTATTAACAGCAAAGAAAATGCAAGTTCTCTGATTAATGCATATTAAAAAAATGAAATTCAAAAAAAAAAAAAAAAAAAACAAGACACTTCGTGAATAGAAGCGTTTTTTTTTTTTAAATTTATTTATTTATTGATTTTTTATCTATTTTTTTTTTATGAATGGTGTAGAGTGGTCTCAAATTTTGAAACTTTAGTCATATATTATCCCTTTTTATGTCCCTTTCACAAAATTTTCTATTTCTTTATCATATGACAATGATTTGCGCAAGTAATATAATTTTGCAAAAGTGGAATATTGTTGACTAAAATTCCTTGAAGAGATTGGGTAAATTTTAAATATTTATTTGAAAAGTATTTAACTTAGGGGGCATTCATTAATTACGTAAGGGTCCCGAGCGGGAGGGGGGTTGGAAAAATCTCTACACACCCTTACTGAGCGGGGGGGGTTAAACCCATTCCTACGTAATATTTTTCAAGTCGATATTTTACATTAGAAATCGCGTGGTCAAGTTTTTCGCAGGGATAATATTTCATTTGCGTCTGGAAGATAAAAAACTTATTTGGATGAGCTGTTTTTTATTTGTTTTACAAAGAATGAATGGTGTGAAATAAAATTAAAAAAATCGCACTATGTGTGACTTGTTTTATTTTTAATTAGTATCGCTTCATATACAAAAAAAATGTCGGAAAAGCATTTAGTCTAGAATCCCCCTTTTTTAGCAAATATTTCTTGATACAATAAGGTTTAATTTAATAATAATGAATTTAATAACGATACCAGTGATACAAGATTTGTGGATTCTTTATTTATTATTTTGGAAAGCGAAATGGAATCTAACGTAAGAATAGAATGGGGGGAGGGGTTGAAAAATCTTATGTACCCTTACATGGGGGAGGGGGGTCAAAATTTGCCAAAATCATCCTTGCGTAATTAATGAATGGCCCCTCATAACTTTTTCAATTTATTTTTATTGATGTATGGCTAGGAGAAGATATTTTACTGTCTTATAAGAGATCACTTACTTTTCACTCAAAATAATTTTAATTTATCTATCCATGGTGTTTCTTCTTTGTGAAATAATCTATAATCGATATTTTAGTACGTTTAGATTTTCGTATTTTTCTTTAGTAGCTGTTCTCTTCTTTCGGTATATTTGGATGAAAAACTCGTGCATCACCTGGGTACAGATCTATCGTTACTAAATAAACTGTTAGAAAAACCGTTGTGGAACTATTAACTTCTATATTAATGCATTTTAGTTACTGGAATAAACATGGCCAGGAAATTATAAATGAAACAACATATATTTTTTAAAGAAAAAGGTTTATTTTCATGACCAGAAAAACAGTTTCTTTAAACACCTTTGTATGAATGAATAACTGAGAACATTATATACTTCATTTAAGGATACAGAACAAGTAAGCATTAATTGATGATAAAATGGCAGTTACATAGGGTCTTATAGTAGTTGGTAACGTAAAGATGTTATTATCATCTTGTTTTAATAATCTCTTATTTAGCGGTACAACTGTAATTTCTTTTATCTTACTAAATATCTTAGTTTATTATACAGGGTGTTCTGAAAAAGACTTACTGTTTTTAAAAATTATTAACAGGAAAACGGTAAATGATAAAAAAATCATTCTTGCAGAAAATTCATGCGGTGGGTCGTAAATTTTTTCCCCCAGAGTTCCAAATTTCAGTTTAAATTTTTTCCAACAGATGGCGCTGCAGATAGTAAGCCCGTAAATTAAAATATATATACATAAAAACTGCATCATATTTTTTCGAAAATAATGAACAAATAAACAAAACAATATTTTCAAACAATCGTCGGCTGTAATCCCATGTCGCAGTTAGAGGAAAAATCGGAGAATTTCAATTCTTCTTTTTTGACTTGCCGGCGAACTATGTGCAGCGCCATCCATTAAAACATTTTTGAACTAAAATTTGGAATTCTGAGGGAAAAAATTTAGTTCCCACCACATGGATTTTCTGCAAGAATTTGTTTTTTATCATTAATCGTTATCCTGTTATAATTTTTTGAAAACAGTCAGTCTTTTTCAGGACACCCTGTAGAAAGTTTAGTGTGTTCACTTTTTAAATATTAGGTGTCGGCGGTAACCAGTCACTCTACAGGGTGTCCCCAAATATGATTTACAGACGTGGAGGGGAGGTAGAGTGCACGATAACAAGCAAGACTCACTCAGGAACATATAGTCACAAACGCAATGCTGACGCGTTCCATGCACGACACCCTATATAACACAATATTTTTATTAAAAGTTTTAGGTCATTAATAACACAGAAAATAATTAAGAACTTTGGAGTCAGAACGATACGATCTTTACGATAACGCAATTTTCTTAATGTAAGAGACCTGAGAAGTTTCGTCCCTAAGGGTTATGACAAATGGTTGGCTCGAGGCTGCCAACTTATCCTTTTTTCCCATAATGTGTAGTATTGGCACCGAAATTGAAAAATTCAACATTTCATTCTGTGGAGGTACATTTCACACACCAAATTGTTCGAAAGCAACAACAAACCTCTATTGAAGTCTCGTGAGGCACCAAGTATAGGCATAATACTAACTTTAACCAGCCACCCGGTAATATCATTTCTCTTCGGCCCACATTGCAGTTTCAATCACTCGTTGTGTTTATTCATCTTCTCGGTGGTGAACGTGCAAAAAAAATCGGTGGTCAATATGTATTTTTTAACTAAGAATCTGCAAATTCTTCGAAAAAAATCCTGAAATCACAATATTTCGGCAATAGACAGAAGGAAATTTGGCAATAAATAAAAATGGTTAGAGTTCTAAAATAGAGAGATGCAACGAATTAGTCTCTGTAAAGTGGCAATCCATCGACCATAATAGGCTTCCTCCTTCTGTATTTCTTAACGTAATATTTGGTATAATCTGGAACTCGATAAACTCCATCTCTATCTGCTGGACTTCGGTGCTTCCCGTAGTCGTAGTTGAATCCGCCATCGATGCTTCCGCCATCATCTGCCATTGCTGTCATCAGCAAGAAAACAAATACCACCTGTAAGTATAAGAAATGGATTTAATAACTTCTAACCAATCTCCATTTTGGAGTGAAACTTTTTATTTGAGGGATTTGAAATTCTAATGGGCACTTTTTTATGCGACGGAAGTGATGTAGGGGAGACGTTGTACATTGACCATGGTGTACCTTACGCCATGCACTCTAATCAGCTAGCGCTTTTACCTAGTGGGGAATCACGGTACTATGTCAGCCGTGACAGTCTATCTCTACCTGCGAGAGTGAGTTGTAGGTTGAAACTCCAGCTTCCATGTGGACAGTGATTGTTTTGTGATTTGTGCAAACAAAACTAAATAATTCCAGTATTACTCAAATCAATTTGGAGTTATAAAGACTAGCGTTACCCAACTGATTGACCGTTATATCTAGTGCCTATCTCTAGTGGCGGATACAAGGGGAGGGTCATGGGGATCACGACCCCCTTCCCCCTAAACTGTCGACAATAGCATCCGCCCACATTGTGTTCAAAACACTGTATGAATAAAATGTAAACAATTTCAGTTGTCTTTTCAATTCATTAATTATTTTTGAAAGTAAACATTTGAATTTTTTTTCTTTCATTGCTTATGAAATTAATTTGCAACGTTTCTGCCTATTAGGAACCCTATTCCTGACCGGTTTAGTGCTCTTTATCAACACCCAAGCATTTGAAGAAGTTTTTTCGTGCCCAAAACCGTAAATTCGTTTTGGGGGGTGCGGGGGGTGATCATTCTTTAGCGTGACCCCCCCCCCTAAAATGGCAGACTGTATCCGCCCCTGCCTATCTCTCGGTAAGTGTATTCAACATTTAGACTTAACTTTTTACGTAGCTGTTAGGTTAGGGTAGCCACTTTTGTATAAACATGCACCCTCGTGTACCTTGAAACCAAGCTTCATCTTGTACCTTGAACCATTGGATCAAGGTACAATAGGTTTTTTTTTTTTTTTTTTTTTTTTTTTTTTTTTTTTTTTTTTTTTTTTTTTTTAAGGTAGGATTTCATCATGCCTCGAAGTAAAACTGGAATCAAGAGGGATCCAGTAGATGTTGAGACATTGCAAAATGCTATTGAAGCAGTAAGAAGTAATGATCCTGACAAAAAAATAAAGAATGACTTTTAGTGAGGCCGTAAAAGTATTCAAAGTGAGCAGGTCAACCATTACTTGGCATTTAAGAAAGTTGAATGAAAGTGGGTCCAATAAACTTGAATACAGCGTAAGTTATGCATTTAAGCAAGTGCAAGAGGTCTGTCTCAAGGTACACGAGCATCATGTACCATGGACCAAATTACATAAAATTTGAAAAATATACAAAAATAGAAAAATGTTTTTTTGTAATCCGAAATATTTTTTTATTTATGCAAAAAGGCTTGAAGTTAAGTTTGAATAACTAAAAACCAAAAAAAAAAAAAAAAAATCACACATTCTTTTTTTGAAAACCAAAAAGTTTTAGAAGTGGTCCAAGGTACAATAGTCTCCCCTAGTGTTTTTTGTGTGATGAAAAGTCGCGCATACACTCTCCTGGCTTTCATTCTTTCTCCTTCTCCACGGTTGCGAGTAGCGTCGAGTAAAACTGTTGGTTATCAACAAAGTAGCCGTTGAAACACGTGCGAGTATTGTTTAGTGTTCTCGTTATTTATAATCTATTTTCTTTAATGAAAAATACAATTTTGTTGTGAATATGCCTGAAAATTCTTAGCCGGGACTCGATCAGGAGTCCGAAGTTTGAATCTCTGCGCTCTGCCGATAGAGCCACTGTGGTTGTCAGTCAGTTAGTAGTCTATATTGAAGATGCGTAAGCGACGCAACACATGAGGCAGTGAGAAGCAAAGAGATGCAAAAGCCAAAATTAAAAATTTGGAGATGACCAACACAAATGGTAGGAGAACCTCTCCTCTGCTTTGGGGCAAGAAATAGTAAAAAATTAATGAAAACCTACCTAGGATCTGAACTTTAAACACGATTTAAGTTTTTTAAAGTCCACTTACATCCCTTTGCTTCTCACTGCCTCATCTATGAATAATTCCCAAATAACAATGTACCCTATCACCCTGTGTGAAATACATGACTTGATGGATATAAAAGAACGCGATGAAAAGACAACGTAATGGATTTGAAACTTAATCATATTGCTTTGAAAAATCAACATTTGAGATTTACGGATGGCAACTCGGGCAAAAATAAATATAAAACTACGCTTCATCAAAGTAAAAAGATTGATTAATTGTAAAAACATTTTTTTCAAAACTTGCTGCAAAGAAGAAAGACTCTCAACCATTATATTCAAAATGAAATACATTTTTAAACAATTTTCCTCGAGTAACTGTATTTCTTACTAGTGGTACCCGCACGGCTTTGCCCGTAATAGTAAAATTAAAAGGTGTTTTGGTTCGCCTGTATATTTACAAATTATGTATGGTGAATATCCTCGCCAATTGGCTTGTGCCCATGTTACGGTTCCACGTTATGATAATTTCGTAATTTACTCGTCCATCTTATGCTAGTTTTGCTCTTAAAATTGGAATAGAAAAAGAACTACGTCGAATTTTCGAAAAATCGCTTTGAGGTGCACACCCCCAAGCTACAAACTAACTTTGTGCCAAATTTCATGAAAATCGGCTGATGCGTTATGCGCGTCACAGAGATCCTGACATCCTCCGGACATCCAGACAGAGAGACTTTCAGCTTTATTATTAGTAAAGAGTACAAGAGCTGTAATTGAGAGCTTGCTCCGAAATGAGAATTTTAAATTCAATAAAAAAAATGAGGTTCTTAATGTAGCTACAATTTACTTTACCTTATGGTGAAAAAAAATAAAGAAATATCTCTTTTAGTCGAGGAAATGTTCATTTCCAGCAAATACATTTCAGATCAATTAAAACGATGTTATTCATTTTCCGAAATTAGCTTTTTAGCACACCCCAAAACCACACCTGGGTACTTTTTAACCACCTTATCTCATCTTTTCCGAGAAGAGAAACGGAAATATTTTTCTAGAAATCTTGAAATTACATCCTATTCCGAAAGGAAACAAACGGGTTCAAAGCACCGCATTTTCAAGCAGGAAATGCAAGCAAAGAGAAGATTCCCTTTTCCTCTCGAGTAGAATTTTATTGCATATCGAATTATGAATATGCACAATGTGCCGCGGAATGCACAGCGGAAATGCAATTCATAGCACTAACAGCTGAAAATGTCTCTGAATCGATTTTTACATTTCCTGAACTACTAACGTTTTAAACATTTGAAGATACTTTGAGATATGTCGTTGGATTTCAGCTGAAGATAGTTTTAACGCCCCTACGAGATATTTCACGCATTAAAAACCGGAAATGAGTCTTAGAAATTTAGTCAAGCATTTTTTCCCGTTTTGTATTTTAAACCACCTTGCAGTTTATGACCAGATATCTCGTCCATTTAACATGTAATTCTGGGCAGGGGCGGATCTAGATGGGGGCCATTGGGACCATGGCTCCTGCCAAAGCCTTGTGATTGTTGAAATTTTTTTAAGAAAAAAGAAAGAAAAAAATTTTTATGAGAAGATAACAAAATTTAACGCATGTGTTTTACTGAAACAGAAGTATAGTCCTTAATTGGGAGATAAATTATATCCCTATCCTCAAAACAAAACTTTTATTTCCAAAAATTTTCTCCATCTTTTACACCATTTCTTGATTCTAACTACAGACACTTGGACGATCTCTAAATGCTGCTGTTCTCAGAGTATACCTATTGTTCACAAGACCAAAGAGAGCATAACTTTTTGTTTTTATGGCTTTCATTTCGAAACTAGGGGAAGAACACCCTTTTCCCATGTCCTTTCACAAATACCTTGATATGTAGCAAAAAAATTGCATTTTAAGTTTTTTATTTGAAAAAAATGTCAACGGAAGCTAGCTTATCGAGCCCTTTTCACTTAAATTGTTTAAAAGCAACTTAAATGAAATTTTTTGGGACTTCAATTACAAACGATTTTTGATAGGACCCCCTCCTTCCCTAGTTTATATCGTGATGATAGCTTTAAAAAGAGGTTTTTGGAGGAGCTCACGAATCCTCTATCCATTTCTAAAATATGTATAAATATAGTTAAAAATCGAATTTTTAGAGCCTCAACGGCAAAATATTTCCAAGGAAGGATTCTAAACACCTTCACACTTTCTTTGCACAAGCAAACATTACCTAAAGGTGCATTTTTAGGCTGGACAGCTGAAGAGCTAGAAGAGCACCCTTCCTCTTCTAACTTCTCAATGTATATATTTAGAATATTTTGGTTTCTAAGCTTTATTTTCAAAATGTATTTTGGGGCCAGCGCCCGAAACCTGATCTTTCTCCGTACATCATCAAAAATAGACAAAATGCGTTTTTAGTTTCCTAATTTTCAAAAATTACTCGGAAATTTAAATTTTGAAACATTTTCGAGGGAGATTCCTAAATCCACCCCCTTACCTAATGTATCGATACCCCGAAAATTGAGTTTTTAAAACTTCATTTTAATAAAATTTCTGGGGCGTTCGGAGTTTGTTCAAAAATTTCAAATAGCCCCTCCCAAAACAATCGGCTGGATCCGCCACTGATTCTGGGACTGTCGAATTAAAAGGGGGTTGAAAAAATGTTAGTTTTATTATTCTCCCTGCATTAATGCTCACTTTAAGAAAATTTTTATTCAGTTTACATCACTAACTGAAAAGCGTATTGGATTTTTTAAAATGTCTTCATCTCAATGACACTTAGTCCTAATATTCTTATCAAAATGACACGCTATGCGTTTGAAACTGATTTGAGAAAATATTGTGATCATTTTAGAGGCATATATATATTCAAATATAGGCGCAAATAAAACACGTTAATGCTAAAGATCCGGTATATTTTTCGTTCCTTCAGGTTTATCTACTGACGAAACATGTTTTACTTGTTATGAACTAGAGATTCTTTTAAATAATGCGTAGAAGTCATCTAAACACGTGTGAAAAACGCGAACAGATTCTTAACTCAAATAAAAAATGATTTCACATGAGCCCAAGTAAGAAGAAAACTAAACCATCTTTTCCGAAAAATTACTCTCAGTTTTATAAGTCCTACACAAATAACAAACAATTTTACTTAATAATAAATATTTTAAGTTTTCAATCTGTTTTAGCAGAACTTGCCCAGCCTTTTTAAAAACTGTTTAATATTTTACTGACATTTAAGACATGAGACTCAGACGCGAATTGAAGCAAGTAGCTGCAGAAGTAGATACTCTCTGCAATGGCGTTGTTTCCAAAATTTTAAAAGTATTTTTTTTTCTGAAAGAGCAAGCTCAAAAACATAGGATTTAACCATTTTTTAAATAATTTGAAAAAGTTTAATATTTTTTAACAACTATTTTAATCGGTGTGCAGATTGAAATTTATTTTTTACGCTTCTTCACATGACATCACAAGCGATGAAATGCCATTCACTGATGTCATTAACGGAAATGATAATGCGGTTGGCAGTAAAGCGTAAACATTTAGCTCGGCAATAGCGTAGCGCACCAAAGTACATCACTTGTGACGTCATAAAGACTACGCCTTATTTTCAAAATCGGACACTTAAAAAAATCAAATAAAAATAACTGTTGGGAAAACAAAAGCCTTTCCCATCTTTGCTTTTTTTCACTTATTCTAATAATTTCAATGGCTAAAAGTAGAACTTTTGACTCAAGGAAACAGCTCCATTCCAATTTTTGAGCAAATGCGTTTCTTTTTTCAGTTTTTTTCATTGCAATACTTGGGTAAGTAAACAACCTAAGACTTTCAGAGAGTTTCAAAATGATCCCATAAATAGTTTAAACAAAACATGGAAAAGTTGTTGTAACTCATATCCTTTTGCAGCGACAGATATGTGAATTTCTCCTAAAACAATTTTTTGGAGGTACCCACTTATGCAGCTATACGATTCAGTTAACGTCAGTTATCATAGTTTTTGTGTGCCCAGCAACATAGCATAGCCAAAAAGATCAAGTCACACTTATTCCTATTTATTTTCATTGTCGAAAAATGGAAATTGATTGCGCTCTAAACCAGTGGACTTTCTAAAGTTTTGGAGCAATAACTACTTGTATGTATTATTTTTGTTATATACAGCCATATCATTTGTACAATGCAGAAAATATTTTCAGAAAAATCCTCTTAACTTGTTTTTGAACAATAGATTCTAATTTGTTTTTTTTCTTTTATGATACAAAAAATAAAAATTGGAATTTACATAACATCACAACTATGATTTTAAATCTAGTTTCATGCACGAGTTAAAACCAAATACAAGATGCAAGTGAAAACTTTGTTGCAACTAGTTTTTATGAGTATATATCTAAGTTATGAATATATTTAAGAGCAAATAAATTTTGTTCTCCGGCAATTTTCGGAGATTTTAGTTATTTTATAAGAAAATTCTTTAAAAAATTCCTTAAGAAATCAAAGCTTCTCTTTTTGCATTTACAATGACGTTTCAAATGTTCATGACCAAGATTCTTTTTCACTACATTTATGTCAAGACGATATTTTATTTTTACTAGCACCAATTATTTTGCGACTAATTAGAAAAATATATGTTATGTAAATTACAACAATACACAAGAGCTTAATATCACTATCCATTACAGCTCAACCCAAAATCATAATTCTTGGCATGATAATTAATTTCTTTTTTTGAGCAATCACGATTGCTTATTGCTTTTATTTGACTGTTTTGATGTCTTATGATTTTATTTTCCCGCCAGCACCCTCTGCAGCACCACCGTCGACCGGCTCCTCACGATGCTGCTCCTATAGCGAAAACAGTCTCCAGGTTGCGTCAATATCCTACACTTACACGCATTACATACCCAACTACACACACACAAACACATACACACAACCACCCACATGTTCATGCCTGCACACAGACACAAACACATATGCCTACACACACATACACATACCCCGCCCCCACGCACACAAACACTCATACACACAACTACCCACACACTCATGCCTGCACACAGACATAAACACACATGCCTACACACACATACCCCATACACACAAACACACACGCCTACATACACACACACACACTCGTGGTTGCGAAAAACATAATTTGAATTCAAGATGTCAAAATTCAAATTAATTTTTTTTTATTACTTTTTTTCCTATATTTTTGTAATTTATTTTTTTTATATTTTACTTATTTATTTATGTATTTATTTGCTGTCATAAGCTAAATCTCAGTGCACTACGAACACATGATGATGTCAAGTTTGAAGATTCGTTAACATGCAAAAGACAATCATCATCAACAATACTTCAGCTTTGTAGTAGAGTATAGACATTTGCATTGTTTTCTAAAAAAAATAAGGTTTTTTTTTTTTTTCACAATAACTGTTTTTTCGATAATATTACGATTCTGATGTCTCAAAAAGATGTGAAAAAAATATTATTTATAAGTAGAGTCTGAGATTTATAAAAAAAAAATTTAAAAGGAGATTATATACACTAAAAAAATTATGAAAATATTCATTATATAAGCACTAAAAATACCTAAAATATGCACTAAAACTCAAACAATAGGCACAAAAAAAAATTGAATTTTCATTATTATTTTTTACTTATAACAAGAACGTTTTCATATCTGAATTTAAAAAAAATTGCAGCTCTATTTTTTCTTTTTTTTTTTTTTTCATTTAGGCAAAACATACATATTAACGTAATAGTTTTGCGTTGAAAGTAGTATGCCAATTATATGCTTTTGCTGTAATAAGTCGCAGTTCTATTTTCATTTAGTTGCGTTTCAAAAAATTATTATATTTTTTCAACTTTTACAGAATCTCTTTAAAGTTAAAAAAAAATTAAAAATATGTTTGGAAAAAAAAATCTTAAAGGCTAATCCAGAAATAAAAATGAATGAAAAGGCCGTTTTCATTCATTTACATGCATTAACGTCAAAAGATAATAACTTATGCAATTGCATATGCACATATGCATTTGGAAATAGTCTGAGCTCTGTTTAAAAATTTACTGCATTCGATCATTCTCAAAATAAATTTTGAACTTAGGAGGTAAGTCCCATGGTCTTTTAAAAAGTTTGAAGGCTTCTATCTTCAATATTCCATAATCATAGATGTACGCAGACCTTTAGAATAGACATACCACTGTACCAGATACCTAGAAGTTATGATTATGCCTAAAGGTTCGATGATAGTTAAAGCTAGAGGCGAATCCAGAAATAATTTCTGAAAGAGGCACCACAGAGTTAGAATGGATTCTCTGTTGAAACACTTTTTATTACTAAGTCCTCAAAACAGTGGTTTCTTTCTCTTAAAAAAAAAAAAAATGTATGAAAGACTGAAGAACAAAACGTTTAGGAAATTTCGTATTAACATTCAGTTTTGAGAACTATCGGGGTACCATGGTACCCATGGGCACACACCATAGAGATCTGTGGAGCGCACCTGTTAAGTAATTATGATTATTATCTAATCTGCCGAAATGCTTATTCTAAACCAGGCGCTACCGACTTTTCATCATCATCTACTCCTAAAACTTTGTTAACCCTCTTATCAACCCCCTTCTCTTTAAAAAAAGTTAATGAAGAGAGGAGAAAACTCCAATACGAGTTACTTGAGTAACATGCAAGGGTGCCCATCTAGGGGGGGGGGGGGGTCATGGCGCAGATTGCACCATTGGAATTTTTAGGGGAGTGTTTTGAGGGGTAATTTTTACTTTTGGGGGATCTTCACGATATTTAGGGAGAGGGTGTGCCCTTGCTCTTAGGGCACCCCCGTAATATGTGTTATTTCGAAAAAAATGTAATACATCAATTACCAAGAGAAGGTCCTTCCTAACGCTTGCGAAGATAAGAAATATTTGGGTTGGAAATTTTAGTTTCAATCTTAATTCCCCTCAGAGTTCTATGTACATTTTTTTAAAAAATCTCTTCTTTGTTAAAAACGAGTTAACATGACTGAAAACAAACTTAACTCTACACGAGATTGGGGTTTGAATTTTTTTAAAAAAAGAAATATCGTGTCGCAAAGTCTTGGTTATTTTAGCGCAATATTTATTTTCATTCAAAGTAGAATCATTTTTTAATAATTTTAAATTTTCTTACACTCAAAACGCATTCCAGCGAAAAAATTATATTTATAGCATTGCTCTTAACAAATTAGTGATTGAATAGCACTGGTATTGTTCGACCCCTAATCAACCCCACAGGCAGGATCTACCCTTAATTATATAACATCGACCTCCAAAGCAGTCCCGGATCTGCGTACCCGCAGACACTGCAGTGCAGGGGGGGGGGCACGTCCTTAAGGGGCCCAACTGCCCGAGATATTGAAAATAAAAATTGAAAAAAAAAAAAGCACTTAGACACATTAACGCTGAAAATCAATACTGTTGGCCTCTGGGGAGGAGCTTACAGATTTTTTTTTTTTTTTTTTTTGCAGAGGGGTCCAAAATTTATAGATCTGGGCCTGCCCCAAGGATTTGATATCGACCACTTTGAAACCTCCTGTTCTAAACAGAGGATAGATCACAAATTAAAACATTAATATTAAAAGTTAAAGTACGCATTAATAACAAAATCAACTATAATAAATCTGAACAATGTATAAAACATCTTACCACATATTTAAGGAGCATGTTCGACGTTTAGTGTGAGATTCCTCTCCTCAGCAAAGAGCTTTCAGTCGCGGTGTGAAAGAAGTCAATCCGCTCGCACAGCATAAATATAAGTGTCCAAGCCTGCGAGTGCCGTGAAAGTGATTAACCTCCAGCACCGGCGGGGAGGCGGCGGAAACGGCGGATATCGCGATGGAATGCGGCTCGATCGAGCGGAGACAGCATGGGTGGGTCCTCGCTCAAGACTCAAGGTTGGGGCTCCGGCGGACGTCATTCCGCTTTGTTGTTAGTCAGGTAAACATTGACGTCCACCGATGACGCAACGCTGTGGGATACGTCACAAAAAATATACATTGTGTTTGCAACGCATGCGTACATATGTTACTGTGGAAATTCGAAATCTGATAAATGTCAATATTTGCCGCTGAATATCAACATCCACATAACAAAGACACAAGCGAGAAACCTAATACTTCCGGTGAATCACCGGTGAGAGTCGATATTCTCCGACTTCGGTCTTTCACGGGAATATATCGTCATTTCAAAGCAACAGTAGGATGTCTTACAGTTATACCTGGGATTTGATATTTTGCTGTTGCTCTGAAGTGACGATATGCACTATATCTCAAAAAGTACGGAACAAACAGTAAAATTAGCATAACTCGAGAAGAAGAAAGATTACAGCAACAAAATGCCTTACGTAACTTTCAGTGAAATGCAAAAGCAGTTCCACAGTGAAATATTTGTATTACACTTATGGATGTGAAATGGCAGTAGATATTAAAACAGGTTCATTTCAGCGGTTGCTATTTCTTTCGCTGTATTGAATGCTACGTTTGTTTGGTGTTTATTTCTTCATTTCTTTGTTACACATTTAAACGAGTCGTCAATGGCATTTCAATAAAAGCATACAATGACACAAAATCTGGCAATTTCGAGGAAATACCTTCCGAATGATGCCTAGGCCACAAATATCAACCACTTAATCATCAGCCATTTGTGGAATCACTATATCAAAGTGATCATACAGTGTCGCGAAGACTGAAGACCTGATGGTATTGGATGTCTTCGATTGACCAGGCGGACCGTTATTTGTGTTTGCATTCTCGGACGAGTTCAACTAGTCTACTTCCTTCCAGTGTTGCTACATCACCACACACTGTGATATCCAGACAAACTGCTTACAGACCACTGCATAAAAATCATCTGTATTCTATCAGGTGACTAGCATTTTGAGTGATATTGGCGACATTTCACAGAAGAGCTCAGTTTCGGTGGTCTCATCTATCAGATACCGCAGCATTGGATCACTGTATTGTTCATTGATGAATCCCAAATCTGTATAAACAACGACTCTCGACGGATATGGATCTGAAAAATATCAGGATCTCAGGCTCACAACATCATTGAAAGATACTTTCTAAAGTAAGGTTGACTGCATGGTTTGGGTAGGGATATCAATAGGCGGCTGAACTGATCTCCACATCTTTAGTTCCAGTTCAGTGCCAACAGATCTTAACCGATGTGCAAATATCCACCCATATGTTTATCCATATCTTGTTGCTGCTGTCTCTGATGCTATGTTTATGGACGAGGAGTGAAAGTACAAAGAAGTGTCGTCAATTTATACGTGGAACGAGAAACTTGGGATGGAGTGGTCATCATATTCTCCTAACTCAAACCAAACGTAGGACATGCTTGGGACACGTCTTTTTGCTCTAAGAAATCTTCACCGAAAACTTCATTGACTTGTCAGTTCGATTATTTATTTATTTATTTATTTATTATTTATTTATTTATTATTTATTTATTTATTATTTATTTATTTATTTACGAGAATATTTACAGTTCCCACAAAGTGCGATCATCAGCCAGTTGGGAGGTATGAAACGGTGCTGTCAAGCCTGCATCACCATTACACAACTCACTGAGTGTATTTTCTAAAAGCATTTTAACTGAACCGTAATGGATTATCTTTATACTGTTTTCTTATGACGCCAGTATCCGACTGAATTAAAATGACAACAGAAACAGATGGTGCATTTTCATTGCCCAACCTACGGACGGGCCGCATATGCAGAGGCGGATGCCGTTAAATTAACCGCGTTTTATCCAAATGACACACGCTTTTAAACCAGACGACAGTGGACCAATATATGCAATGTACCGACAGCCCTATTATCTCATCCAAAGACTGCAATTTCAATCGGATTGTCGGTATATTGCAAGTAGCTCTGCCTTAACTCTGTTTTAGATCAATTCAGATTATCTAGACTGAATGTTTTTTTCGAAATTTTTTTGTGTATGATGCTATACTAATTAAAAATAAAACATGCCTAACACGGTGCGATTCTTTTATTATATTTCACACTATTCATTCTTTGTAAAACAAGTAAAAAACATCTCATCCTAATAATTTTTTACGCTTCCAGGCGCAAATGAAATGGGATCCTTGGCAAACTACCTGACCGAGCGATTTCCAATATGAAGTATCGACTTGGAAAATATTACGTAAGAATGGGTTTGACCCCCCCCCCCAAGTAATAGTATGTAGAGATTTTTCCGACCCCCTCCTCCTTGGGACTATTACGTAATTAATGAATGGTCCCTAATTGTGTTAAAAAACACTCTTTATCGTAATGGACAGTTGGTCTGCTTGTTTAAAGATTTGTGTTGCCTATTATCCGGGTTTTCGATTATCTCGATTACCTTTAGTCTCAGTTAGTCCGGATAAACGCGGTTGTACTGTAATTTAATTTTATTTCTCACTTGCGGTACCGTCACGGCTTTGCCCGTAGTAGAAAATTAAAAGATAATTTGGTTCGCCTGTATATTTACAAATAATGGATGATGAATTTCTCGCCAATTTGCTATGTTCATTTGCTCTCCCATGCCACGGTTCCA
Organism: Uloborus diversus; assembly: GCF_026930045.1. NCBI lineage: Eukaryota > Metazoa > Arthropoda > Arachnida > Araneae > Uloboridae > Uloborus > Uloborus diversus. Next base: position 243,889,107 of record NC_072731.1, on the reverse strand, counting down.
CGTTATGATAATTTGGTAATTTACTCGTCCACGTTGTGATGCCATTTGCTCGGTAAAATGTTCTTGAAATTGGAATAGAAAAAGAACAAAATCGAATTTTCGAAAAATCGTTTCGAGGTGTTCACCGCTATGCTACGAACTAATTTTGTGCCAAATTTCATGAAAATCCGCAGAACGGTCTAGGCGCTATTAGCGTAACAGACAGAGATCCAGACTTTCAACTTTATCTTTACTAATGATAAAGCTGAAAATCTCTCTGTCTGGATATCTGGATCTCTGTGACGCGCATAGTGCCTAGACCGTTCGGCCGATTTTTATGAAATTCGGCACAAAGTTAGTTTGTAGCATGGGGTGTGCACCTCGAAGCGATTTTCGAAAATTCGATTTTGTTCTTTTTCTATTCCAATTTTAAGAAAACGTTACCAAACAAATTATCATAATGTGGAACCGTAACATGGGCGAGCAAATGAAAATAGCAAATTGGTGAAAAAATCATCATCCAATATTTGTAAATATAGAGGCGAACCAAATGACCTTTCAATTTACTACTACGGGCAAAGCCGTGCGGGTACCACTAGTTATTAGTAAAGATGACTATTACTATGCATTCAAGCTAAAACATAAAATTCTACTCATTTAATGATGTTATAAAACACGCATGAAAAATTCCCCAGCGCATATCTAGAACAATAAGAACAAAATAGGAAAAAAATGTAAACATAAAAAACGAGATGAAAACAAGTTTTAAAAGTTACAGCGCATAACATGTTTCTTCTCTTTTGTTACCGTTTCCCCCTCGAGTATTAATCTTAAGTTTATGGCAGATTTTTCAAGGTGAGCGAAAGTTAGCCTCGAAATGTTTCCTCCAAAAAACGAGACGACTTCTAGAGGAGAGGTCATCGGAGAGATTCGAATCGGTTCTATTTATCTGTGATTACGATTCATTGAAATCGAGCCTTCGTTGCAGAGTTAATTGGCTTATATCGGCAATGAGTTAACGATTGTGTGATAACATGCAATACGCCCTTACGTGGTAAAGCGAGTTATTTAATCGTCGAAATGTTTTAATTGACTTTCAAATAAAACTCGATGAGGCGTTTACCAATGGGGTCGTTTCCAAAATTTTAGAAGTATTTTTTTCTGAAAAACATGCTTAAAAAGATTGAATCTGATCATTTTTTAAATAATTTGTTTAAGTTTAATATTTAAAAAAAAAACTTAAGTCGGAGTGCTTTCATTGTTTACGGCTTCTGCCGATGACACCACAAATGATGAAATGCCATCTGTGTTGCCATTCACAGAGTAAAATATTTAATTCGCATCTTTACTCACGTGTATTGGCAACGATAGGGTTGATAGCAAGCGTAGAGCGCAATTTTAATTCGCTTCTTGGTTATCATAACGTAGGAACGCTATAGAAAGATGCGCCAAAGAGCATTGTTTGTGCCGTCATCAAGGCCACGCCTTGTTTGAAAAATCGAACATTTTAAAAAATTAATTAAAAAATAATTGTTGGGAAAATGAAAGAATTTTCTGGGTCCATGTTATAAAAAAATAATCTTATTCTATCAATTTCAGTGACTAAAAGTACTACATTTGACTGAAGGAAACAACCCAATTCTTCTCCTGAATCAAACGTGGCTGAACACCACGGGTGGAGAACGGTTTGAAATACTAATAAATTTAGCAGTTGGACAAAAGGCCTCACGAACAGAATCTTGGTGTGCGATTGTAAATTTGTTATGCAATTTTTAAATTCGCATTAATGAAAAAATATGTGTAAACAATTACTTATATTATAGAAAACTCGGAACAACACTAATGCGTTATAGCAACAACTATACTTATTCTTGAAATCATACAAATATCCTAATAGCACTAACGTGCCATAGCAACAACTATACTTATACTTTAAATCATACGAAACTCATAAAAACACTAACGGGCCATAGCAACAACTATACTTATACTTTAATTCATACAAAACTCATAAAGAAACTAATGTACTAAAGCAACAACTATACTTAATACTTTAAATCATATGAATTCTCATAATCATTGGCGGATTTATCGCATCCCAACTGTTGTAACTACAGGGACCCCCACGACCATAGGGGCCCCGAAGGGGCCACATGATAGATGCTTTGCATAGTTTTGTCACAGTCAAAGGGAACTCCAAAAATTCCACGACAGCCGCAAAATCTATTAATCTGTTACTGCTCATAATATCGCTAAGGCATCATAGGACTAATTTTACTAACTGCATGTAGTTATTGAATACATTGATTTTAAAGCAGTGCAAGGATTTTTTAATGTAATTTATGAGTGACTGTTAATTTATGAGTGTAATTTATGAGTGAGATGAAAAAAAAATCAAGCCAGTCGCAGGTTCTCCACCAATGCCATAGTCTTCACTCCATTCAAAGCTTAAAACAAGTACTAGCCAGAATAAATAGATAAATAGATACTTGTAGATAGATCTACGAAGTGAAGACTTATTTATATAGTTTTCTTACTTTTAAACATCGACCTTTATCGTATACAAAAACAAATATACATTTTCTAAACGCGTTCACCAGAAAAAAATCTCGCTTCCAAGGTGAACCAGATTTTTTTTTTTTTTTTGGTTAACCTTCAGAAGACTAAAGGGCCTCTACTTTTCAGATAGAAGACTTTCTGCTATAAAATTCCTTGTGAGTTTATTTTTATGCTCAACGCAAAATATGATATTTGAATGCGATGGTAGACACTTTTCCGACGAATCTTTCATACAACGCCTCTATTTTCTTTTCAATCTTGAGATTAGAAATAGAAAAAGGGAAATTTGGATTTACCTTAGATTCTTTCTGATAAGATTATAAGCGAAACTTCTGTTCATAAAAATTGGGGAAACCACCTTCCATCTGTCAAATTGTTTATGTTGAATTCATTTGCCACTAAGCGATGATATTTGTAATTTTTCAATGAGTTATTTATTGAAAAAGTATATTTACGGAGAAAAAAAGTCTTTTAATACCTTTAATGCTACTTAAATTCATAATTTTGTTGCAAGTTCAAATAATATTAGGAATCAAAATTTTTAATTACTAAGACTTCATTAACTAAATAAAAAATTATCATATACGAAAAAAATAAATGAAAATTTATCTCGCGGCTTTCGGTTGTGTTGGTGAGCGTTTTGCACTGATGAAGAGTTTCCATTGTAGCCTTGAAATAGCTATATGCTGTATTTTCTTCAAAACTTGTGTTTTATTTACGTTGGGTTTTCACTTTAATCATACTTCACGAACTGTTTAGAAAATTTAGTAGAATATTTCCGATTGTGTCGTAAAAAGTTTTTTTGTGAAATTGTCAACAAATCGGTACATTTATGAACGGTATTTATTCGTTCGGTATTATAGGGGCCTCCGTGGCCAAATGATCGTACTTGCCCTGTACGTGGATGCCGTCGCACAGTGGGGCGAAAACGCCAAAAAGCGCTTTAAAATGTTTTTAAACCTCTCTCGCTTGTTTGTTTACACAATACAGCCATGTTATTATGGAGTTTTTTCGATTTGTTTGGGTTCAGGGTTCAAAGATCGCAGGTTTACGCAGCTAATTCCTTTTCAGGGTCTTTCTACAGACCATTTTTGACTAATTAATATTAATTTCTAAGAGGACATAAGAGGACATTTTTGTAGAGTGTTTTGAAAAAAAAATAACCTTGAATTCGCAAGTTTTCGGTACTGATCAAAACCGATTTTCGGTTTGAGAATTCGATTACTCATTTTTTTCGTCCTATTACAATCGTTGGACACGAGAGAAATTAAATATACCCGCCTTTAATGAGAAAAAAAATTAAAGACTGCTTGAAAGCAATTTTTGTACATTTCCGCACTCATGGTTCTTCAACTTTCTAAAGGCTCCCTTCAGCTTTGTAGTGGACGTAGGGCTCTAAAATTCAAGTGCTGATTGCATAAGAGGTAGGCCTGTGCAAATTTATTAATCCTCAATTGATTTAATATAAGGGGAAAAACCCCATTTATAAGCGCTTTTTGACGTTTTCGCCCCACTGTGCGTGGGTTCAATTCTCACCTGTGTCCTGGGTGTGATTTCCTTTCTTTGTGCTGTAAATATTTTTTGTAATTCAATAAGTTCAAAAATTAGTAAAAATTGTCGTTGTTCTTAAGTGGAACAGATGTAAGGCGCACAGTACTCTTATAATTGAGTGAGCTGACTCTCCCGGTGAATGGAATTCGTTATTACGTAATAAAACATTGGGATCGTTTCCAAAATTTAAAAAGTATTTTTTTCTGAAAAAGCATGCTTAAAAACATAAGATCTGACGATTTTTTTAAAAAATTTGACAAAGTTTAATATTTTTAAAAAAATTACTTTAATCGGTGCGCTTTCATTGTTTACGCTTCTGCCGATGACATCACAAATGATGAAATGCCATTCAGTGTTGCCATTCAAAGAGCACAGTATTTAATTCGCTTCTTTACTCACATGTGTTGGTAACAATGTGGTTGGTAGCAAACGTAGAGCGCAATATTTAATGCGCTTCTTGATTATCATAGCGTGGAAACGCGGTAAACAGATGCACCAAAGTACGTCATTTGTGACTTCATAAAGATCACGCCTTGTTTTTAAAATCGGACATTTAAAAAAATTAATTAAAAATTAAGCGTTGGGAAAATGAAAATTTTTTTCGCTCCATGTTATTTTTTATTTTCTTATTTTTTAGCTTATTCAATCAATTTCAGTGACTGAAAGTAGTACAGTGCAGAACCTTTTATCCGGGAACCAATAAACCGGGAAACCAGAAAACTGGCAACTTTTTCCCTACTTTCCCGTTATTTTTTTAAAATAAGCAATTTTGGCAATTTTTGAAAAATTAAGCTTTTTTTTTCTTTTTTTGAAATACCAAAAAGAATATGAACGATTTCTTAATAAACAACATATTACTCACGCATAACTCGAGAAAATGTTTGCAAACACTAACTTAAAATGGTTATCCTTTATGCGGGTCAAAATTTCCGAAATATTTTCTTGAACTAAAAAGTACATTCGTAAGTTTGAAATTTTCGTGTTTTATTCTAATTGATAGCTAAGGAAATGAGTATTGTCGCATAGAAAGCGAATTTTTTTTATACACATAGTAGAAATTTGCAGATTTAGGTTCAAAAACTTATTTTTTGCCCTTCCCTTCATTTTCTTTCGTTTTAAAACATCGAAAAGTGGTGGATTTTTTTTTTTCTTTTCCAAACAGAATGTGAGGGTCTCATGTATTATGAATAACTTAAGTTTTTTAGTGTTTAAATTATTCTCACAATAATAGTTTTTTATATTTCGATATTCATAAGCATTTCTGAACTGTTTTCTTCTTATTTTAATATGCTTAATTATTTATTATATAGTAATTTAAATTTTACAAACAATCGGCCAATAGCGCTTTTTAGCAATCCAGAAAACCGGGAAATTCAGATATCCGGGATAGCGATGGTCCCGAACTTCCCGGATAATTGGTTCTCTACTGTACTTTTGACTGAAGGAAACAATCCCCTTAGTTATTTAAGAAAGTGACTACAATTTTTAGCGAAAATCTCTCTAAACTACATTAGTTCTTTTCATTATTTTTTCGTGGTAAAAAAAAAGTAAATATTAAACAAGGTTTTAATTTAGAACTTGAAAATAGTCATTTCTCGTTTCCTGCTTTTCCCCACATTTTTAACTATAAAAAAGAAAATTTTTAATTTGCTTAGTTTATTTCTCATTTACTTTTGATTAAGTACTCAATATGTTATGAACAAAAAAGGAACCAAAATTCTCAAAATTTTCGAATGTTATTAATTACTTTCATGAGATGAAAAAATAATTTTCACTTAACGCAATTTTTCGGCGTTAGCCATTTTTTTTCTATACATCCATTAATGAAGTTAGGTAAAAATTTAAATGCTTTCAAAAACCTTCAACAATATTAAAGTTTAGAAATAACTTAATCACTACAAGTTGCGGTTTTAATTTAATAGTTTACAGACGTAAATATTTTAAAATGCTTTTCTAACTGGGCCTTAATTTATTTCTCCTTTAATCACAAAAATTCATTAAAACCAAGCAGCAAAATGGCACAAACCTTAATGTTTTTTTCTTTTTTAAAAGAACGACTTCTTTCTTAATTTCAAGTGGTGCAGAACATCTTATGAAAGCTCTTGCACCATTAAACCTCAACTTAATTTCAAAAATTAACTCCATCCCGAAGATTCAAATATTTTGAAGTAACAAATTAATTTCCTTACAGTTTGTATTTCTTGAAGGACTCGGCGAAAATAAAAATGAATAGAACGAAACTTTTGAGTCTCTGTTTATTAAATGTATTGTTGCAAATTCTGTAAATAGTAATGATTGTAGTAACGTAACCTGTAAATAGTTTCCCGTAATGAATATACAACCCCTTAACATATGGCTAAAGTATACAACCCCTATTCTTTTTTTCTTATTTCATTCACTGATTTTATCAATGAAAGTGTAGTTGTAGAACGTTGTAGCATTTTCTGGAATATTTGAGAGATTTCTTTTCGGTGTGTATATAAGCCGTTAGCGATGGATAAACAGTTAGTTTCGATTAAGATTTCGAACTGAGAGCGTATTTGCTCTGTTTATTGCGAGGCATTTCGCTGTGTTGTTTTCGTATTTGGAAGTAAATACGTGTGTAAACGTTGAGTTTACGGTGTTGTGTGATAATTGCTTAATTGCTGATGAATAATTTAGCAGTTGTTGACGATCCTTCCTGTACATAGTGTAAATAAATTTCCTGTGTTTTTATCAAGAACTGTGTCTTCATTTCAAGAAAGTGGAAGTCGCGCCCGAATCCGTTACAATTGGCGCCCAACGTGGGGCTTCTTCTGGACTTTCTTGGAGTAAGTGTGACTTTGGACATTTTTTTTCATAAAGACTGTTTGAATTTATAGACTTCGTTTTTATGGTGATTACTCGCGCAATGGATGACCAATTAAAACAACTTCTGGCAGCAATTAATGCTGTGAAAAGTGACTTGACCGAAGGTTTGGCGATTAACCAAGAACAGTTAAATAGTGATTTAACTGCTAAAATTACTACAAGTCAAGATAAAATAAAAAGTGACCTAACGTCGATGAAAACCATGATGGAGAATCAACTAACCGCCATGGGTGATAAAGTTGATGCTCTGGAAGAAAAATTTGATACTGTGGAAGAGCGTATCGCCAATGTGGAAAATAAGTTGGAAGAAGAAGACAAGAAATTTACTTCATTTAAGGAAGAAATAATTAAATACATGGAAAGGAGATTGGCGACCGCGGAAAGCAGCTCTGTACAGTTTGGCGCTCCCACATCGGTTGCTCGACCGTCCATTAAACTTGCCACATATGATGGGAAAACTTCGTGGCAGGTTTACAAAACTCAATTCATGATAGTGGCGGAAGCGAACGGATGGGACTCTGCTACCAAGGCCTGCCATCTTGCAGCATCCCTGAGAGGCGACGCAGCGGACATTCTTCAGACCCTTCCGGACAGCCAGCGCCTGGATTTCGCCGCCCTCACAGCTGCGTTGGAGCTTCGCTTCGGTGAGAAGTGCCAGAAATATTTCAGCCGACTCCAGTTGAAGTCCCGTTTCCAGAAAACCGGGGAAACCCTGCAAGAGCTAGCGGCGGACGTCGAGAGACTGTCGCATCTTGCTTTTTGCGACTGTCCTGCGGATGTTCGAGACAACCTGGCACAAAACTATTACATCGACGGGGTTCGAGATCCGGAAATCCAGAAGGCCCTCCGGATGGCGAATGTAAACGACCTGAAATCCGCTTTGGTATATGCGATGAGATACGAGGCCGCCCAAGAAGCAACCCGTGTGGATCGCCATTTAATCCGGACTCAAGCTGATGAGTCTGATTCCAGGTCGTCCCACCTCGCTGAACTTGAGAGACAACTCGGTGACTAGGCAAGACATTTGAGCAGCATAACAGCCCAAAAGAAACAAGAGCAGAAGTGCTGGAAATGCGGTAGTGAAGGACACCTGCGAAGGAGTTGTCCGGTTCGCCAAGCTACGCGAGGGAAGGAAATCAACACCACCAGAGCTCTGCAGATTTCCTCTTCTAGTAGTGGCAGTGATGGACTTTTCATTTACGCACATGTAAATGGGAATCCTTGCAAACTGATTGTCGACACTGGAGCCAATGTGACACTCGTTAGGACAGATGTGGCTCGTGAATTTGGATTGAAACTGTTGTGGACATCGCCACGCGCAAGTCTCCAGACTGTGACAGGTGACAAAATCGAGATTGAAAGCAAAGTGGTCTTGGAAATAGTTTTTGGGAATGCCACCTACCATCATACGGCATTCGTCGCGGATACCACGGACCCCTTCATTCTCGGGTTGGACTTTTTAAAGAAATACGACTTCACCCTGGATTTCAAGACTAATAAACTGCACTCGATGAGAGAAGACATAGCCATCTTCAACGCAGAAAATGATGTAAAATCAGCTCATCAAATAATAGCCCAAACAGATTTATCGATTCCCTCAAGGTCAGAATCATTGATACCTGGCTCCATTGAAGAAAACAACAGCTTTAGATTCGGCCTCATCGAGTACCCTAACCTAAACAATAACCTAAAAGGAGTGCTGGTAGCATCTACGCTTGTGGACCTTTCTAAGGATGTAATTCCTGTGAGAGTTGCCAACGTGAGTGAAAGGCCAAGGAATATCCGGAAAGGCGAAGTGTTAGCAACTTGTACTCCCGTAAACTGCATCATTAGAAGAATCAATTCCCCTGAGACTGTGTCTTCTGAGTCCTTGACATCGAAGTTAATTGGGAGTGCGCCATTATCGAAAGATCAAAGAACTGCTGCGGAACAATTGGTGGAGGACTTCAAGCATCTGTTTTCATCTACATCGGAGGATGTGGGCAGGACGAATTAAACGCAGCATAGGATCTACACTGGAGAACAACTCCCTATTAAACAGCATCCAAGACGACTACCGTTCGCCAAGAAGGAAGAAGTTGAGATCCTCCTGAAAGAGATGAAGGAGAATGATGTAATCGAACAGTCATGCAGTCCTTGGGCCTCTCCCATCGTCTTAGTCCGAAAGCAAGATGGCTCCACCAGATTTTGTGTCGATTACCGACGGCTGAATGAAATCACCAAGAAAGACAGTTACCCTCTTCCACGGATAGACGACACCTTGGACACTCTTTCCGGACACAAGTGGTTTTCGACCCTGGACTTGAAGAGCGGCTACTGGCAGGTTGAGATACACCCTGAGGACCGAGAGAAGACAGCGTTTACAACTGGACAAGGCTTATGGCAGTTCAAAGTGATGCCATTCGGCCTCTGCAATGCACCAGCTACGTTCGAGCGTCTTATGGAGACAGTGTTAAAAGGATTTTCCTACGAATCCTGTCTGGTCTACTTAGACGATATCATCATCGTGGGACGCAGTTTCGAAGAACATCTGGCAAATCTTAGGAAGGTGCTGCAAAAGCTTAAGGAAGCCAATCTGAAGTTAAGCCCGTCCAAATGTAATTTGTTCCGCCGGGAAGTGAACTATCTTGGTCACATCATCTCTTCTAAAAGTGTACAAACCGATCCAGAAAAGGTATCTGCGGTCAAGAGTTGGAGTCGTCCCGAAAATATCCCTCAGCTGCGAAGTTTCCCGGGGCTCTGCACGTACTACAGGAAGTTTGTAAAGGGTTTTTCCAACATGGCACGACCTTTGCATAAGCTGACGGAGAGCAAGCAAAAGTTTGAATGGTCCAAGGAATGCGAAGATGCATTTCTACGACTGAAGGAGGCTTTAACATCAACGCCTATCCTCGCCTATCCTCAGCCTGAAAAATCCTTCATCCTGGACACTGGATGCGAGCAACGAGGGCATCGGAGCTGTTTTATCCCAAGAAATTGACGGAAATGAACATGTCATCGCTTACTGGAGCAAATGCTTATCAAAGTCGGAGCGAAATTACTGCGTCACCAGAAAGGAGTTACTGGCCATAGTGAAAGCTGTAGAACATTTCCATCATTACCTCTACGGCCGAAAATTTCTGCTTCGGACAGATCATGCCTCGTTAACTTGGCTTTTGAACTTCAAGAATCCAGAAGGCCAGATAGCCAGGTGGATACAGCGGCTCCAGGAATATGACATGGAGATCAAGCACCGAAAAGGGTTGTCTCACGGTAATGCAGACGCTTTATCAAGGAGACCCTGTCCTGAGAACTGCAATTATTGTTCCCGAATCGAGAAACAGTATGGAACGACTAGCCCTACTGCCTATCAGGTGACAGTGACCCCAACATCATCAGAACCTGATCCATGGAGTGACGACCAAGTTCGAAAAGATCAATTTGAAGACCCCGACATAAAACCAATTTTGGAGTTCATGGAGAGTGACAGTCGGCGACCTAGCTGGCAGGACGTTTCCATCTTTAGTCCTGCAACAAAAAGATACTGGGCTTTATGGAATTCACTCCATTTACGGAACGGCGTACTGTACCGAAAATGGGGATCTGATGACGGCAAAACGTCTAGGTGGCAGTTACTACTTCCCCGATCAAGGATTTAAGATGTTCTGAAAGAAATACATAGTAGTGCGACTGGAGGACATTTTGGTGTGTTGAAAACCCTCAATAAAGTTCGGGAGCGCTTCTTCTGGAGCAAGGCGAAGGATGACGTGGAGAAGTGGTGCCATTCTTGTGACGCCTGTGCTGCTCGTAAAGGACCGAAGAAAAGAAGCAGAGGGAAGCTACATCTGTACAACGTTGGAGCTCCTTTCGAACGAATTGGGATCGACATCCTGAGTCCTCTACCAAGAACTGCTGATGGGAACAAATACATTCTTGTTTCCATCGACTATTTCACCAAATGGCCCGAAGCGTATCCCGTTCCAGATCAAGAAGCTACCACCGTAGCGGAGACTCGAGTCCAACATTGGATCTCGAGACATGGAACACCTTTGCAGATTCATTCCGATCAAGGGAGGAATTTCATCTCTGCTGTGTTTAAGGGCCTATGTCAAATTTTCGGAATTGAGAAAACTAGGACAACACCACTACACCCACAATCGGACGGCATGGTGGAGAGATTTAACCGCACAATCCTGAATAATCTCTCGCTTATGGTATCCAGAAATCAACAGGATTGGGACAAGAAGCTACCTTTGTTCCTGCTGGCCTACCGCAGTGCTGTCCACGAGACTACCGGATTTGCCCCATCTCAGATGCTCTTCGGGCGAGAGCTTCGGCTACCTTGTGATCTCGTCTTCGGTCGTCCTCCGGATGCGCCTGCATCGCCTGAGGAATACATCCAGGATCTCCAGGCCCGGTTGGAAGACGTTCATAACTTCGCACGAGAGCGAATCAACATCGCGGCGGAGAAGATGAAGACCCGATACGACACAAGGTCTACTGGACATGAATTCAACGAAGGCGACAAGGTTTGGTTATGGAATCCCATCCGACGGAAAGGTCTTTCACCCAAATTGCAGTCGCATTGGGATGGACCCTACAAAGTCCTTAACCGACTGAATGACGTCGTAGTGAGGATCCAAAAATCACCTAATGCAAAACCTAGGGTTGTACATTATGATCGGTTAGCCCCATACTATGGCCATAGTTCATGAGTATTACGTAAACAACCATGGTTGATAACATAAAAGTTGTAGATTTTTTTTTTTTGCTTTTAATGTTTAGTAATATTTCTTGTTATTATTGTGTTTCCTATGCATTATTGGTTATTATTTAATGTGTGTATTTGTGAACTTGTGATAGAAGTTTGCACCCTTTCTGGGGATTGTACTGCCCGGGACGTGCAGTCCTTGGGAAGGGGGCAATGTTACAAATTCTGTAAATAGTAATGATTGTAGTAACGTAACCTGTAAATAGTTTCCCGTAATGAATATACAACCCCTTAACATATGGCTAAAGTATACAACCCCCTATTCTTTTTTTCTTATTTCATTCACTGATTTTATCAATGAAAGTGTAGTTGTAGAACGTTGTAGCATTTTCTGGAATATTTGAGAGATTTCTTTTCGGTGTGTATATAAGCCGTTAGCGATGGATAAACAGTTAGTTTCGATTAAGATTTCGAACTGAGAGCGTATTTGCTCTGTTTATAGCGAGGCATTTCGCTGTGTTGTTTTCGTATTTGGAAGTAAATACGTGTGTAAACGTTGAGTTTACGGTGTTGTGTGATAATTGCTTAATTGCTGATGAATAATTTAGCAGTTGTTGACGATCCTTCCTGTACATAGTGTAAATAAATTTCCTGTGTTTTTATCAAGAACTGTGTCTTCATTTCAAGAAAGTGGAAGTCGCGCCCGAATCCGTTACAGTATTTTGATCTTGCCGAATCGGGTGGTTTCCTTCAGTCAAAAGAACTACTTTTAGTAATTGAAATGGATAGAATGAGCAAAAAAAATTACATGCACCCAGAAAATACTTTCATTTTCCCAACAGTTATTTTTTAATTTTTTAAAATGTCCGATTTTTGAAACAAGGCGTGGTCTTGATGACATCACAAATGATGCACTTTGGCGCATCTTTCTACCGTGATTTCACATTATGATAATCAAGAAGTGAATTAAAATTGCGCTCTACGCTTGCTATCAACCCTATCGTTGCCAATACATGTGAGTAAAGATGCGAATTAAATATTTTGCACTGAGAATGGCAACACAGAATGGCATTTCATCACTCGTGATGTCATCGGACAGAAGCATAAACATTGAAAGCACGCCGATTTAAGTTTTTTTTTTTTTTTTTTTTAATATGAAACTTAAGCAAATTATTTAAAAAATGGTCAGATCCTATGTTTTTAAGCATGCTCTTTCAGAAAAAAGTACTTCTAAAATTTTGGAAACGATCCCATTCTCACTTTTTTTTTTTTTTACTGCGCTTAAATTCTAAAAATTATTTTCAATTGCACTGAGTTTAAGAGCTGACAAAAGATATTCAGCAGTCTTCAGTGTGATCTTGAGTAAAAGCAAACCTTTAGTTCTTTTTTTTCCTCAATGACACGAATTAAAAGAATCAAACAATTCATTTCATAACTTATTTGTTTATTTATTTACGTTTTTTATTAACAATTATTATTTTAATTTTCAATTATTCTGCACTCTAGACGAGGCGTATAAATAAATCCAATCCAACCTGAACCATAATACTTTTTGTGATTTTGTTCCCAGACAAAATGACCTTAGTTGAAGTAATGTGTTCTAGTAGACGATAATGGGGTCGTTTCCAAAATTTTAAAAGTATTTTTTTTTCTGAAAGAGCATGCTTAAAAATATAGGATCGCACCATTTTTTAAATAATTTATTCAAGTTTAATATTTTTAAAAACTTACTTAAATCGGTGCGCTTTCATTGTTTACGTTTCTGTCGTGTGACATCACAAATGATGAAATGCCATTTAGTGTTGCCATACACGGAGAAAAATATTTAATTCGCATCTTTACTCTTCTGTATTGGCAACGATAGGGTTGATAGCAAGCAGAGAGCACAATTTTAATTCGCTTCTTGATTATCATAACGTGGAAACCTGGTAGAAAGATGCACCAAAGTGCATCATTTGTGACGTCATCTAGACCACGCCTTGTTTGAAAATTCGGACATTTTAAAAAATTAACTAAAAAATAACTGTTCGGAAAATGAAAGTATTTTCTGGGTCCATGTTATTTTTTTTTTCTCATTCTATCGATTTCAGTGACTAAAAGTAGTACTTTTGACTAAAGAAAACAACCCCATTATGGGCCAAAATTAAATTTTTCTTTGTTGTTTTTTATTTGCAATCCAAATTTTAGTGTATTATGTCGGAACAATTACACTTCATTGTTACACTCAAAAGAAACTCAATTACATCTAGAAACCTATTCATTGTTAGATTTTTGATATTATCAAGTCACTCTTTACATGGATCAGTATTGTTGTAGTATTTAAAAGTGTATATATACGTGTGAATTTCAGTCGTGTAAAGCGCACCTTGATATAGATGTTGTAATTTTTCACCCATGTCTGAAAAGGATCCTGTGAAGAACTTGCTCGCCAACTTGATGCACGAGTTTACAACTCTTAATGTCTACTGCCAACATTTAGACACTGAAATACATGCTCTACTGGGACAGTCGGGTATAGTTCTTAGTTATCAACTGCTCTTAAATGTTTTATTCATTTCTGCAGTGGCGGATTTACCATGTCGCAACTGTCGCAGTTGGGAGGGGTCTCCACCACATAAATCGATAAGGGTCTAAATTGCGCCTGAAAAAAAAATTTACGTTTGACAAAAGGACCCCGAAAATGTTAAAAACGTAATCAAAAGAAAATCGTAACTGTATAAATTTAGTTTTAAAGTCTAATTTCGTGCTTAGATAAATTAGTGTTTAATTCAGGATTCAGTGGGTTGTCAGTTACGTTAGGTAGTAATTATAGGAAGCCCGAGCCCCGACTTCAAAAGGTTATTAAAAATCAAGAGATCGTATCTAATTAGGTATTTAAAATAATTCATCGCATAGTAATTAAATTTAGTGTTTATATTATAATTGGGCGTTTAGTTCAGTTGATTTTTGTACTGGAATCATAAAATAAATTTCATTTCTAGGTTTGGGTAGGAAATAGTATGTAAGTGTAATTAGTTATTTTTTGCTCTTTAGTTCCTAGGTGTTTTTGAAGGCGGTCTTTTTTTTTTTTTTTTTTTTTCATTTTTATTTAAAAGTGATTTAATATTATAATCAGGTGATATGCCACCGTTAAACTCACTTAATGTGTTACTTTTCACAGGGAGGTTTTCTAAAAGTTTTTTTTTTCAAATTGTTGCTCATCTCGGTCATTCTTCGAGACAAATCCTTAATTAAACCACAGACCTTAGCAGTTATTTAACTATCTGAAGTTTGAGGATATATTGGTATTTTTTAGACATTCGAAAAATGACTAAAATTTACAGTGGCCATTATGCAGTGGCGTACCTAGCATAGGTGACACCCTGAGCGGAAATTTGGGGTGTCACCCCCCCCCCCCCGCTCCTAAAAACACAAAAAATTATTATTATTATTATTATTATTATTATTATTATTATTTTGTAAACATGAAATTTATGCAATTTTCAGAAACAACTACATTTGTGCAAATCGAAATTTCAAGTGGGCAATTGTACAAAAAAGAAAAACAAATGAAAGTGTGGGGGAATCTCCCCCGGAAAATTTTCAAATTTGTAGTCTTAAAAATGCGTTTTTGCGTCATATTTTTCAAAAACTTGTAATTCCGCACTTCAAGTATCACCACCCAGGCGGGTGATTCCGGGGCGGACAGCCCCTCCCCCCGTAGCGACGCCACTGGATTATGGAAGCATAGAATGTGTGCTAGTGCTCGTACAAGATTTTTTCTTTTTCTTGCTTTCAGTTGATAAGAAGAACAGGAAGGCATTGCGCCACAAGTCGAGAGCAAACTCTGTTTCCGCTCTTTTGACGAATGACAGTAGTAAACGCTATGAGGTAATTTTAAAGTTTTGTTTAATTTAATATTTGTTTTGAACTATGAAATGAAAATTTCTAAAAAATAAACATATGATAAAAAAAAATTCGTTTTTATGCGAACATCCAAGATTGCAAATCGAAATATTGGAGTTTTGCAGTAATTATTCAAAATACATTTTGTTACCTATTTAGTTACCGTACGCTAACGAACGTAGCTAAACGAACTGGCGATGTTGGAGTTAGCATTTAATATTGAATTGTTCATATTTCCTCCCTTTCAACGTTTAAACGGTAGTAAACATAGTGAGGTAATTTAAAGGTTTGTTTAAATCGATATTCGTTTTGTACTATGAAGTCAAAATTTGTAAAAATACGTGAAGTTTTTATGCGAACATCCAAGATTGCAACCTAAAATATCTTTGCGCTAAAAAAAAAAATGTGCAACCTTACTGCCAGGGGTCAGAGTGGGGATTTCAAAGATTTTGGGACACAATTTTGATAAAATTTTAGGACATTTTTAGGACAACAAATATCAATTTTTTTTTTTAATGCAATGTAATTTATAAGCTCTATTTTCGTAGTGGATGATAAAACGTTTCAAATTCAACCTTGAAAACTACAACATAATGCATTCAATCATTTATTCTTCAACACAGTAACACATTATGAAGTAAAAATATATACCACATACCAGTAGGATAAATATAGGAGAGGGAATAAAATAGTGAATATTTTAGGAATTTTAGGACAAAAATCAAAATTTTAAATTTTAGGAGTTTTAGGATTTTTAGGACAACTCCTACCCCTGCTTTACTCTGTAAAAGCGGTGGCAGCTAGCTGCCTCCATAGGAATGGAGTAACTTGACTGATGAAACTGGTGTAACGTTATGCATCGCTCATAACGTTATACCTGTTTTATCAGTTAAGTTACTCCATTGCTACGGGGGAAGCTAGCCGCCGGAATAAAGTTACACCAAGTGCAGAATGCTGGGAGTAAGTTTACACAAATTTTTTACAGTGTGGTTTTGCTATGCTTCAAAATACATTTTGTTACCTATTTAGTGGTCGCGTAGTAGACTAAACGAAATGGGGATTTGGAAAATCTATGATCATTTTTTAAGTTAAATAAATTATAATTCGACAATTCCACGTGTAACTACAGACTGACATTTTTAAAGGAAAACAGTATACTTTCACAACGAGCGGTTCTTATTTTTTGTTTCCGAGGCAAAGCCAAAAGTTAGGGTAACTGCCCTGAAATGTAGGTTTTAAGACGCAGTCTGAAGTGTATATGTTACCGTTAAAGTATATAATGCAGTTATTTTATAGAATACCTAGTTATTCCATGAAATAATTGATCGTGCCCGTTAAAGTGTGTAATATGTTATTAATTTGACACTTTAGCTAGTTATTCTACGAAATAACTAGGTATTCTATAAATTAATTAATGAGAGACAGTTAAAGTGTAAAATAAACAGTTTATCTAAAATGAAATAACTAGGTATTTTATAAATAAACTAATGATAGACAATCAAAATGAAAAAGAAGCAATTTATCTAATTTATGCAGCAAATGTTATTTATGGAAACGTACCATAAAACCATTTGTTACAACAAGAATTACTAAAATGACACTTGGAATTACAAAGAACATTATTTCTAAAACAAAAACATTGTGCCAACACGCTGAACAAGTTCTCTCCCTATGGCCTGGAATATTTTATAAATGCAGTAGGGGGTGGAAAGTAAATGTATTTTTCATGCAAAATATATGATATGGATTATTTTACACTTTAACGGGCTTCAGATCGTTATTCTATGAAATAACGAGTTAAGCCATGAAATACAAGAGTTTTACACTTGAACGGACAAGATCAGTTATTCCATGAAGTAACTAGGTATTCTATAAAATAACGGATTTCACACTTTAACGGTAACATATATAACACATTCATATTCATATGAAGATAGACTGCGCGAATTGTCGAAGCAGAAAACGATTCAATCACTTACGCATGATCTTACAGCATTGCATCTCGAGATATCGGGCAGAAGTGCTCACTCAACGGACATACTTCGAAGGTGAAAATTCTGTTTTCAAATGAGGCAGTGAGAAACAAAGGAATGTATAAGTGAACATTTTCAAGTTTTGAGTAAAACGCGTTTAAAGATAACATCCTTGATAGGCTTCATTGATTTTTTTTTTTTTCTAAATCATGCTGTATAGCAGCACCTACCATGGCTACTAGTACCATCTCTTGCCCCTGGACAGAGGAGAGGTTCACCAACCATTGGTACTGGTTATCTCCAAATTTTTAATTTCGCCACTTGCATCCCTTTGCTTCTCACTGCCTCAAATGCAAAAGCCATTATTTAAATGTCACATTTAGCGTTTTCCAAATATTTTTACTTTTTTTTGCAAAAAAGGAAGTATTGTATTCGCGAAAAAAATTTACCCAAAAATCGGCCTTAACTTCCATCTTGCTCACCCCCAAATGAATGTTGAGTTTTTTTTCAACCTGACCACACGTGGATATGTGCCCAGGAACGTACAGACACTCGAAATATCCATTTTGACGATCCCCGAGTTAATTACAACGAATTTTCTCCCGACGTCTGTATGTACGTATGTATGTGCGTATGTGTGTATATAAGAACGGAACGGTCATTCCGTTCTTACAATTCCTAGAAAGTTGAAATTTGGTACATAGACTTCTAGTGGGGTCTAGGTGTGCGTCTTCTTTTTTTGGTTGCATTCATATGCTTCGAAGGGGGTCTTTTGCCCCTTTTTGGGGGGAAATCATTGTTAGTTTCGATGTAAGCTCAAGTGGTGTTATAATTTGGCGGATACTTGGTGATATATCGCCAGTCTTTTGGTCGTCAAGTTCTGTCGTCAACTTGGCGACAAATTTGCCGATTTTTTTTAAAGTTTTTTTTTTTAATCTGGTTTTAATTTGGCTACTGTTGGTGATATTTAGAGAGTAAACTATCAAATCACATTAAAACTGCCAATAATGAGAAAATGACATGAAATTGGAGTAAAAGGAAGTCATGTGATGCACACATCAGCTCGTTTTCTTCGAAGTTTGCCGCGGACCCCTGATAAAGATCGGCGAAACCCCAAGGAGTCGGCGACCGCAGTTTGGGAAGCCCTGCCGTCAGGGGCGTGCACAGAAATTTTGGGGACCGTCACAAATGACTTTTTCGGGCCCCCTCCATATTGTTTACCCCTACGTCCTTACATACATTTCACCCTCATTTAAAAAATATCGGGCCCAAGACAACAGTTGTCCCCTCCCCCCGCCCCTGTGCAGACCCCTGCCTGCCATAGAGCCTTAAAAACTCTACTGACGGTAAAACGTAAAATTTTCAGTGATAATAAAATATTAATTCTTGATACTTTCTTTTGAATTTACAGGACAGAGCACAGGTTATGCTCGACCAGATTCAATCGATTGCCGACAATTACGACGACTTAAAAAGCAGATATGTTTGGGCTTTGGGCGACATTGCCGACTTGACCATCGCATTAAACAGACACATGATTTTGAAACATAAGTTAGAGGCCGAGACTTACTCCCAAGAACGCTCATTGGAGAAAACAGCTCCTTTTTCTGTGGCCGGTGATGAAGAGAAAACAAGTAGCAAGGTATTATTTGTTTTTATTTATAACTAGTGGTACCCGCACGGCTTTGCCCGTAGTTGAAAATTAAAAGGTCTTTTGGTTCGCCTGTATATTTACAAATAATGGATGACGAATTTCTTGCCAATTCGATGTGTTCACTCGCTCTCTCATTCCACGTCATGATAATTTCGTAATTTACTCGTTCATCTTATGATGATTTTGCTCCGGAAAATGTTCTTAAAATTGAAATAGAAAAAGAACAAAATCAAATTTTTGAAAAATCGCTTCGAGGTGCACACCCCATGCTACAAACTAACTTTGTGCCAAATTTCATGGAAATCGGCCAAACAGTCTAGGCGCTATGCGCGTCACAGAGATCCAGACATCCTACAGACATCCTCCAGACAGAGAGACTTTGAGCTTTATTATTAGTAAAGATAAAGAAGATATTCATCAGCTTCACATACACAGAGGACCACGCGTTATGCGTCTTTACCTCCGGGAAAACACAAGAGAGATTTACAACATCAATAGTAGAAAAAAACACCTAGGGCAATGGTGGGAGTCGAACCCACGACCTCCAGCAGGTGAAACAAAGCTTCTGGAAGGCCTTAATTAGCGAAGTATACGAGAAAAAGATGTAGAAACAATTAATACGAATGTTGCCATTAAAATTTCTGAACTTATAATTTGTTTCAATATAGATTAGAGTATATCCTGATCATGCCCATACTTTATACAGCGTGTTGCATTGACATTGAAAAAAGGACCACATAAAAATCCCCAAATATTTGCATTCAAGAACCGCTTATTGCTCTCACGTGATAGTAGTTGATGTTCCTTTGATTTTATTTTTATATGCTTATAGTATTGCAAACTCCTCTGGTCCACAGGACTCCACAAGCATATCCTTCCTTCTGGGCGGGGGCGTCCATGTCCTTCGTAATCAATTTTATTTATACCTGACCCTCTCGACTTTACACAGTCCTCTTTAGACATCTGGTATCCAACCCTTGGCATTCATTTGAATTTTGACATCTTGAATTCAAACCATGTTTTCCGCCATTAGGATTGCGATAGGAGTCTTTTGTAGAAACAAGAAACCAAATGAGTCCGGGTCTTATCGCAATTCGTGATTGCAAAAAACATGATTTCAATTCATGATGTCAAAATTCTTATTAATCCCAGGAGCTGTTGTGTGCTGGATTTTCATTGCTTTTTATGCATTTTTTCTGCATTATTATTTTTTAAGTCATGCTTGTTCCATCCAAACAATTTTCAACACTTTCAATACATTCCTCATTTCCGCATTTGTAGGAGGTGGTTCAACACCAAAACATTCTTCATCAAACTCATTAATTCCCTAATCCAAGTATTTTCCGTTGAACATCTGGCAAACTTCTGAGCACGTTAATGTAGAATATATAGGAATATTTGATTAATTAATTCCCATCCATGATCCCATTGAGATGTCATATATAAAGGACTTTTTATCATTCCCCCCCCCCCCCTTGGTCAACTTTTTTTTTTCTTTTTGAAAGACCTTGAGTAGGAGAAAGTAGGGGTGCTCACCTACGGATGCGGGATCATGCCGCAGATTGCGTCATTGCTTTTTTTTTTGGGGGGGGAGGGGGAAGCTGTTTTAGGGGGCTTCTCTTTTTTAGGGGACTTTCGATTTGGGGACTCCCGTGGTGTTTGGGAAGAAACATCCTCGCACCTAGGGGGCAACCCTGGGCATAGCAGCATCGTTTCAGCAGAAACCTAATCCTGATTCGGAATTTGAGAACATTAAACGATGATCACATAAAGCGAAAATTTTAGCGCATAGATAAATAGAGAAAACTGTAACAGATGTAATTTTGATAACAATAAGCGAATGATAACCTAACCCACGCTACATATAAAACGGAGACTACTATACCAATGTTCATGGTTCCATGAAAGGCCTTTTTTCTCGCATACTGGATACGGCGTCATTTTTACTTCCTTTTACAAAAAAGGAAGTATTGTATTCGCGAAAAGATTTGCACTCAAAAATCGACCTTAATTTTCATTTTGCTCACCCCCGAATGAATACTGAGTTTTTTTTCGACTCGACCACACGTGGATAAGTGCCTAAGAACGTGTAAACACGCGAAATATCCATTTTGACGATTCCCGAGTTAATTACAACGAATTTTCTCGTGACGTCTGTATGTACGTATGTATGCATGCATGTGCGTATGTATGTCGCATAACTTAAGAACGTGAAGTCCTAGAAAGTTGAAATTTGGTACGTAGACTCCTAGTGGGTTCTAGTTGTGCACCTCCCCTTTTGGTTGCATTCGGGTGTTTCTAAAGGGGTCTTTTGCTCCTTTTGGGGGGGGGAATCATTGTTAATTTCGATGTAAACACAAGTGGTGCTATAATTTGGCTGTCACTTGGCGATATATCGTCAGTCTTTTGGTCACCAAGTTTTGTCGCCAACTTGGCGTTTTTTTTTTTTAATCTGTTTCAATTTGGCCACTGTTGGTGATATTTAGAGAGTAAACTGTTGAATCACATTAAAATTACGAGTAATAGAGAAATAAATCTGTGTAATGCGTTTTTTTTTCGGTTCGCAAAAAACTACGGGTGAAAATATTTAGTGTTTCCTTGCTTACTCCAAGGCGTTATTATCATTAAATTGGAGCAAAAGGAAGTCATGTGATGCACCTGGCAGTTTTCTCTAAAACTATTGATCGGCCCTGAATATAGTATTTTAAATTTTGGACTGGTGGAAGTAAAATCCTACAAAAATTTTTTTATAATGCATATTCTATCTTGCCCTGAATAAGTGTTCAATTAATTCATTTTTTTTTAATGTTGTTAATAAAAATTCGATTCGATTTTCAGGAACAAAGTCGGATTTACGTTCGTAAAAATTCTTCTATTAATGTGCCAATTGAAAAGAAGCAAGCTCAAAATATCGATGAATTACTTGGACTAACAACTTTGACTTCGACACAAAAGTTGTCAGTAAGTATTTTTAAAAAAAAAATATGTATTTATAGTAACAGTTAACTTTCGATTGTCCGCGAGGTGGATTATCCGTGGCGTTTCACACTAAAGAAAAAATTAAAAAAAAAAAAAAGATTTGGCGACGATTAACTCAATGTAGATACAAACACACGTTTTAAATTAACAAGTGCGAATTCTGTTTTAACATTCTTATTTCTTCCCTTCCAATGACACCAAATTTTCCAATGTTACTGAAATCTCAGACATTGAAACCTGATTTTTAGATCTGTTACTGCTTCAGATTTTCACAATTTACTCCTTTTTAGATTTACCCTATTTACTGAATTTTAAATCGACTCTACTTACGAACGAGTGACCGGACCAATCTTGTAAAACATATTTTTGATGTAACCTAGTCATGGGCGGATTTATGGGGGGGCAGAGGGGGGCAATGCCCCCCCCAGTGTTGGGAGGACTTTATGTAGTAACAACACATCTTACAAAAAATTTTTAAAAAATTATTATTTTTTTTTTGTTGAATAGTTCAGCAGGGCATGGGTGAATTTATAGGAGGGGGGGGGCATAGAGAGCAATGCCCTCCAGTTTTGGGAGGACTTCATGTAGTAACATTACATCTTCCAAAATCTTAAGACCAAAAAAAAATTTTTTTTTGAATAGTTGAAAATGAAGAGATGTCCTTTTCTGAAGGGAGAAAAAAAAAAAACATTAAATACAAATAGTACAGCTGTCACTGGGGTGCTGAAAATATGTCTAAATTCACTATTTGACTGAAAACCATTTGGGCAAGTATATAAATGGAAATATAGGCTAAACGAGCTATGCATTCAGCTGCAACACTTATAATAATTGACGATTATTTTTACAAATTAGAACCTAAAACAAAGGAAACCCTCCTCCCCCACTTTCACTAACAGAACGATCTACTCGTTATAATTTGTTTTCTTTCTTTTCAGGATGTTTATTTTCAATTTGCATGATTTCAAAAACTAGATATTTTGTGTTGTTACAGACGAAAGATTTTGAAGAACCTTCTGAATTCACATGTTCAGATTGGTAAAATTGTAAAAATCCTTTAACTGTAAAAACTGACGAATTTTCGTAAAAATTACAAATCTGCAGGTAAGAGTGAATTACATTCAGGGAAGGATTTGCCTATAAGATAAACAAGCTATAGCTTAGGGCCACTAC
This sequence comes from Uloborus diversus, assembly GCF_026930045.1. Classification (NCBI taxonomy): domain Eukaryota; kingdom Metazoa; phylum Arthropoda; class Arachnida; order Araneae; family Uloboridae; genus Uloborus; species Uloborus diversus. Next base: position 243,865,814 of record NC_072731.1, on the reverse strand, counting down.
TTTGAAGTGGGCCCGTAACTCACAAAAAAAAAATGCATCATTCGCTCCTCAAAAAATGGAAAGTACTTGAAAAAACTAATTTCATTTTCAAGAGCTTGAAAGCCTTGAATATTTGGAAACGTGTGGCTACAAACCTTAAATTTTAAAATTTCTAACAAATGATAGGGGGAGGAATGCAAAAATATGTCAAATTCAACTCCTTGCTACATCCTACATCAAAAAAGTAAAAATCATGGTTCTTATGCTTGTAACATATTGCTTGAAATAAATTTTTCTGACACACATGTTTCATATCTTGCTATTTATTTAATCCCGAATGCAGTATTTTGGAAAAAAATTTTGTATTGATTGCTTTTATCTTGCTTCTACTGCATATTGTTAATCTGTTTAGCCCAGGAAAAAAACGATACACTACCTCCAATCCTTTTCGTTTTTTGCGCTGCTTATAATTTAAAAAAAGGTTATTGTAATGAGAGTTCTATAGTTTATTTCTTTTTAAACTTAAAATAACTGTTTTTTTCACGAAGTTTGAACAATACTGTACAACTGTATAACCTAGTACTCAATTTCAGAGACTGGAAAGTGCAAATGAGTTGCTTTAAATTATTAAATGTTCTAAAATCCTTGAAAAGAATTGGCGCAGTATAACCTACTAGGGCTCTTGTGCCAAAACACCCAATCTAAACAACCAAACCTTGAAAATAGTTAGACAAGTCTTTGAAACTCCTAAGCAAAGTGTGCTTCAATTTTATTTCTTATCAAGTGTATAAATTATGAATTGTTCAAATAAGTAGTATGTTACTCTCATGTTACTTATTTTCTAAATCTGTACACCATTTCTTTTAAAGTATTAACTTGCATCACAAAGCACATTTAAATCATAAAACTTTTTTTAAAAAAAATTGTCTATATTTTCCTGAGATTTTCGTCTATCCAATTAACCCTTATAAGGCTTCAAAATGCAGATTTTTATATACATTTTACAAAATATCCTCCGGGGGAGAAACTCCCGGACCCCCTAAAATTGGAGATATTCTATATCCTACTTAAAAGGGAGCCCTGCGTCACTCTTGACACCAGTCACCCCTCTTACGGTCAATTCAAAAAGGACAGCATGAAAACACATTAATAAAAACGACACACACAAAAAAAAGGTAAAGCATGGCCTTATTCATCACAGGAAAACAGACCAAAACATGGGGGGAGGGAATTTAAAATGTTGCTCAGAAAAGATCCTGCCCCCCCCCAGGAACTTAGTCCTAAATCCGCCTATGTTCGACCTGTTGCAGTTAATCGGTTTGCACGCTTTGCTCGCGTATATGTGTAATCCGTTTGCAATAATGAAGGATTCTTTTTCAGCTTATACATGCATTTTTTACATACACTGTATCGTATTAGCTATAATATGCGAATGTTATTTTTAAGCCATAGCATATACTAACATCGTTTTTACCTATTTTGTCGATTATCCGTGAATTCGCTTATCCGCGATGACCGTGCCATCCTATTCCGCAGATAATCGGGAGTTTACTGTATAGAAAATCGAAGCTAGTTGGAACCATTTTCGAACAGGGGTACCTAACCCCCCCCCCCCCCCAAGTGCATTGGCGCAAATTCTCTCCCCCCCCCCCAAATTTTCTCAACCCTCTTTACCTTTTTTATTTTTTATTTTCTAGCTCTTTTTTATTATTTTAAACATGTTTAATTATTTATTTTTAAATATTTTTAAATTATTTATTTTAATTATTATTATCATTGTTATTGTTTTATTAGAAAAGTTCTGTGCTACACAAATGACACACACACACAAACTAAATAAATAAATGAAATGAAATATAAAAGAGTAAAATAAAATAAAATAAAATAAATAACTTGAATCAAAAATGAATCAATAAAAAAACTTAAATAAATAAAAAAATTTAAAAATCCCCCCAGAAATTTTGATGGCGCAACTTGCGCCATAATCCCCCCCCCCCCCCAGTGGGCACTCCTGTTTTCGAAAATAATCAAGAAAATACTGTAAAAGGAAACAGTATGCCATTTAACTACTTGAAGTAGTGTTACCCAACCTTTTTCTATCCGAAGGCCGCATCTCATATTTAAATGATTCTCGCGGGTCAGAACACATATAAAATATCAAAAAATATTTTAAAAAATTTCTAAATAACATAGGAAAATATGGAAAAGGGAAGAAAAATTAAAAGCCAATAATTTCTGTTATTAAATTACTACTAGCTGCGTCGCTCGGCTTTGCACGGTCCACCTCAAAAATAAAAGTTATGTCAAGTGACGCGAGTTCAACACTCAGGCTTGAACCAAAAAAAAAAAAAAAAGTCAGTGTAGTTTTGCCGCAGATTGCGGAAAACCCCCCAAAAAAGTAAACAATTTAAATCCCCTGATTACAGGAAAAGCCTCAAAACAAAAACAAGAATTTTACCTGTTCATATTCGAGAAAAAGAAATGGCAACAGATCTTTCATCTCAATGATTTTCTTCACGCTGTAAATTTTAATAAAAGCGTTCATCCGGAAAGTTGAGTTGAAGCACTGAATAATAATTTGAATGGAGGAAAGCCTTCGAAAAATATGGATTTTATTTTGAAATCTAAGAGTCATAATTAATAATTTTTAATTGATATCTCCGCTAATTATTATCGGAGGATTATGTTAAATAGCCAAACATGAAGACGGGAAGATGACGAATCCATCGATATCTGGTTCGATGGTCAGTTCACTGTCGTTCGGGAGAAGAAGCTTGGACATAGATAGATAGATACTCAGATTTTATATGTATACAAGAATTTTACCTGTTCATATTCGAGAAAAAGAAATGGCAACAGATCTTTCATCTCAATGATTTTCTTCACGCTGTAAATTTTAATAAAAGCGTTCATCCGGAAAGTTGAGTTGAAGCACTGAATAATAATTTGAATGGAGGAAAGCCTTCGAAAAATATGGATTTTATTTTGAAATCTAAGTCATAATTAATAATTTTTAATTGATATCTCCGCTAATTATTATCGGAGGATTATGTTAAATAGCCAAACATGAAGACGGGAAGATGACGAATCCATCGATACCTGGTTCGATGGTCAGTTCACTGTCGTTCGGGAGAAGAAGCTTGGACATAGATAGATAGATAGATAGATAGATAGATACTCAGATTTTATATGTATAAGACTAGCTGCGTGCCCGGCGTTGCACGGGCTACCTAAAAAATGTAAGAGCAGTCCAGTTGATGCTTTTGTAGTACACTGACACTAGTTTCTAACGCGTTAAGGAATAAATAAATGCGCGTAAAGCAAGGTTTGCAAAACACCAGTAAAACATATTTTTGCCAAAACACCTCATCAACGTTAATAATCGTTATCAATGATACAAGTTATGAGTACATTTTCAGTCAGCACAAAAGGGGAAAATATATGCATTATCAACTATAATCTTTACTCACGTTAAACTGAATTACATCTGATAGACTATATCGGAAATATTTATGCACAATAACAATCCGCTTTTTACATAAAATAGTTTACTACCCGGCGTTGCCCGGGTGTTTATTAATGCAACATACCACTCAGATAAATATTTGGATGGATTCTATCCACATGGTCGTACAAGAATTACATCAATCCGTTTTCCAGGTACAAACCCTCAAAGAACTCAAATAACTTGTAAATCACTCATTTACTTTACGACGTGCACGGTCCTCCTCGAAAATGAAAGTTATGTCATGTGACGCGTATTTAACAATCAGGCTTGAACAAAAAAGAAAAAAAACAGCAAAATTTTGCTGCAGATTACGGCAAAATAATCGAAAAGTAAACAACTTAAACACCCTGATTACAGGAAAAGCCTTAAAACAAAAGCCTAATTTTATTTCTTTATATTCGAGAAAAAAAATTGCAACAGATGTTTCTTTTCGATGATTTTCTTCACGCTCTAAATTTTAATAAAAGCGTTCATCCGGAAAGTTGAGTTGAAGCACTGAATAATAATTTGAATGGAGGAAAGCCTTCGAAAAATATGGATTTTATTTTGAAATCTAAGAGTCATAATTAATAATTTTTAATTGATATCTCCGCTAATTATTATCGGAGGATTATGTTAAATAGCCAAACATGAAGACGGGAAGATGACGAATCCATCGATACCTGGTTCGATGGTCAGTTCACTGTCGTTCGGGAGAAGAAGCTTGGACATAGATAGATAGATAGATACTCAGATTTTATATGTATAAGATGCTTCTTTTATAAAATTTATCTGCTTTTCAGAAACCAATTTCAGAAAATTTGGCTTCAAAAATTTATAACATTGTCATCACTTATACTTTTCAATTTGTAGTCAATAAACAAAACAACGGAGCAACTTCGGGGGCCGGATGTTGCCAGCGGGTCGTAGGTTGGGCACCACTGGTGGTAATACGATATGTATGTATATAATTTTATAATACAGTAAATAACTCTTCTTTTATCCATAAGCTCACTAATTTTTCATTGAAAAAAGGGTTCATTGTGACCCCAAAACAGGTGTTTGTAGTTTTCTGCAATTTGTGCGATTTAACGTTGTTATTTACTTTTGATGCACTCAGTTATTTTGCTATTGATTCAACTTTACGAGAGTGAGTCGGATTTTTGACGATCTGATTCTTGGCGTTTCGGATATTTGACGTTCGGATTCTTGGTGTTTCGGATTTTTGATGTTCTGATTCTTGGATTTTCAGATTTTTGACCTTTCAGATTTTTGGCGTTTCGGATTTTTGACGTTCGGATTCTTGGCGTTTCGGATTTTTAACGTTAGGATTCTTGTCGTTTTACTGTATATGTACCTTGAAGCACGAACAATCAATGCAAGATATGGACCAAGTTTAGTTTGTGATAGAAATCTATCTGTCCACGAAGCAGTAAACTGTTCAGTGCAACAACGACTAAAGCCTTGATTTCCTAGGAGCGAATACGCCGAGCGTCGGCGTCGCTCTTCGCCGAGGCGAAAGCTTGATTCTTCTGCGCATGCGCACCCGAGCTAAATCGACGTCTTGAATGGCCACGCCGGAACCCACTTGACTTTGATTTCAGCGTCACGGCGAGGAGCGACGTCGAAGATCAGCGATTCACTTCTAGGAAACCTTGGCTTAATGTGAAGCAGCGCCCTATTGAGTAATAGAAATCACATTTACTTAAGTCCAATAATCTTTATATTTCACCAATCAATATTTTTATAGAGAAAACACAACCAATTTTGATTGTAATTCAAGTATGATTAAATGAATTTAAAATCATATGCGCATCTTTCACGTAGCATGAAACAAGAACTTCTTCAAGAACTTTAAGCCCACTTTTCCCAGTACCGATTATTTTGACAGTGGTTGTTCTCACTCTGTACCAAGACTTCTCAATCTATACACATTGGGATTAGCAAATTGATTATATTAAACTTGACCATCATACTGCACTGCGTTCTTAAGAAAGATAGACTAAATATAAACAGAGGAATACGTCATTTGGCGACGTCAGTCACTAGTTTGGCTTCGAGAAGAACAAATTGGTATCAATCAGAAGGGAAAGGCGAATACTGTTGGTTGTTGGTTTATTTTTTTATTCCACAGAAAATTTCCAAAAATGGCCCCACAGTGGTAAACTTTCTGGAAAACTGTTTTTTAACTTTCAGTCTATCCTTTCCGTGTGCACAGTATAGTATTCGTCCCACAATATTCCGTGTACACAGACTAAACTTATATTGTCGAAAATTACACTTGATTTTGCTATTGAATACATTTAGTTTCTGTTATAGTTTTACTTTAAACATTAATTCTCATCTGTTCACCGATCACATGAATAAAATGATTCAACCAAAACTTGCTTTAGCTTTATCATTAAATTCAAACATTTCAAGTCAAGGCATATTTAAGGTTATAACTGGCAAAATTTACCACATTTTTATGATACTGAATGGGGGTGTAACCCGTCTGGGTTGTGACACCCTAAGTGGAATTGAAATTTTTAGAAAAATATGAAGCTAAAATGCATTTTTAAGACTACAAATTTGAAAATTTTCCGGGGGATAAACTCAGGGCTGCGGATTCGGAAGAAAAATGGCCGACTCCGACTCTAGGATTTTGAAACGTCCAACTCCGGGTTATTATTTTTTTTTCCAAATTACCCCTCCCCCCTATGGGAAGGGGAGAAAATCATTAACAGAGATTGAAATATTGGTTCCTTTCTATGAAATTTTCGCGTTGTATTTTATTGTAAACCTATGATGAATAGAACGTTAGAAATTCAATTTGAAAATCAAATTATCCAATAGTTGCGATTTCTATAGTAAGATTACTTACAAATCCTATTTAATAAAAAATGAAAAGGATTAATTTGCTCCCCTTTAATGTTTAATAAATAGTTTTTGATCAAATCCTGTGCTTTCAATTTTTGAAAGCACAGAGAAGAGTGAGAGAAATAGTTTTAGGAGACAAAAAAATTGTTTGCTAAGTCAAAAAACTTTTCCTGAGAGGGGGCGGTCCCGGGTGACACCTCAACTTAATTTCAGAGTTTTTAAAAAATGAGATAATTTCATTCTGAAAAATTTCTTCAATAATAAATCTTAAATTTCATTTTAAAAATTTCAACAAAAATATTGCACTATATTGTGGAGAGAGGTCGGGTACATGTACGTCTGGAGCAAATTTTACACAAAATGCGGAGGTATACAGCTTTGTACAAATACCTTTTACTATACCAACATTTCTGAGCTCAATTTTTAATTTTAATTTTATTGGCAGCTTCAGAATTAACCTTAATATGAAGATTTTAGGATTAACTACAATAGTTGAATGTTGTAACCAATAAATCATGTACTAATTTTATTTTGTACTTTTCAGTGATAACCAAGCTTTCTTAGATACAGTCTTTAGATTAAAAAAAAACATTTATAATTTATCAGATCTTTTGAATTTGTGTTTTCGTGCCAATACTTTTTTGAATTGACCAAGCATCCTCAGAAGTTTCATGACTTGCTCAAGCGATACATACATTCCTTTTACTACTTTATAACTGAGATCGAGGTAAAAAAGATTTTATTATTTTTATTAGAAAGTGATTACTTAGAAAATGTTTGTTAACAAAACTGTTTGCTGACAGTTGCTATCGGTTAAATAAAGTTCGAAAATAAGCAATCTAGGAGGCGGCGTAGGTAGCTCTTACAGAAAGTTCGATAAACAATCAAGCCAGCTGGTTGCCACAATGAGTTATTTTCTTATTAGTAAGCCTTTATACATGTAATCAAATTAATTGGTAGTCAGTTTTTTTTAAAAAAAATGCAAGGAGAGTCAGTGAAAATTGAAGAAAAAAAAGAAACCCGGAGTCGGAGTCGGCATATTTTCGTACGATTCCAACTCCTTTGCCCCAAAATCAGTCCGACTCCACAGCCCTGGGATAAACTCCCGGACCCCCAACTTTTATTTGTTTTTTAAACATTAGCCCACTTAAAATTTATTTATAACACAAATATAGTTGTTTCTGAAAATTGTATGAATTTCATGTTTACATTTTTTTTTCTTTAAAGTCTGTAGGGGGTGGGGTCACACCACATATTACCGCCCCGGGTGCCACCCATGCTAGGGACACCACTGCTGAATGACTTTTTTGTATTACCAGTACCTGAACCTCTTATTTTTTTAGAATAAGTCACAGAAAGCAAAAAGATCTGAGCAACAGAGTGATTTTTCAATTCGTACGGAAGTCACAGAATCTCCTTGGCTCACAACGATTGAAGATATTCCAATAGCAGACCAAAATGTCTCAGCCAAGACGAAGTAAACTATTGCCTTTCAATTACTGTTAAGTTTTAAGTAGCATTTTAAATTAATAATTAAATTTAGTATATACAGTGTGTCCCAAAAGGTAGTTTACAAACTTAACATGCTGGTCTGTCATATCATGATGAACAAGATTTACATATAGTAACATACGTTCGCAAACACAGTGCTGGCGCACTACATGTCGCATATTTATTACACAAAGACGATTTTATACAATCTCTTAGTTTTCAAGGAAGGCTTATAGCTATATTCAGTAAATTACCGCCCATTAGCCAGGGATAAAGCAGAAATACATGAACTACACCGCCAGCTCAGCCATTTCCAGCCGAGGACTGCAGTTTCGTGCTTATTAGCACTCATCAGCCCGGCATAGGAAAGTTACTGAGCTGGAGATGGAAAACCTCTTATGGAAGCCAAGAGGGCCAAACAAACTGGTAGCTAATGTAAAATTAGCACAGACCAGACGAGTGACCGAAGCAATGGTTCGGTTCAACTCGAAAATTGATGGCATGGCATGGTATATTCAGTAAATTACCGCCCATTAGCCAGGGATAAAGCAAAAATATATGAACTACACCGCCAGCTCAGTCATTTCCAGTCGAGTTTGGCCCTCCTAGCTTCCATAAGAGGTTTTTTCATCTCCAGCTCAGTCACTTTCCTATGCCGGGCTGATGAGTGCTAATAAGCACGAAACTGCCGTCCTCGGCTGGAAATGACTGAATTGGCGGTGTAGTTCATGCAAGGCTTATAGCTGTTGTTGAAATTTGCTGCCATTAGCTGTCATACACGCGTCGCAACGACAAAGTACCGACTGTCGTAATAACGATCCATTAAGATTTCACCAATAGCTGCGTTGTCGTTGCAACGTGATTACGAGAGCTGGCGGGACACTAATTTTAGCAACTCTCTCTGCTTTAAGCTTTCCTTAAAAACTAAAATGTTAGGTAAAACCGTCTTTATGTAATAGATATGAGACATGTTGTGCATGAGCTAAGCCTTGGTTTCCTAAGAGCGAATCGCCGAATCTTCGACGTCGCTGCGTTGTCGTTGCAACGTGATTATGAGAGCTGGCGGGACGCTAATTTTAGCAACTCTCTCTGCTTTAAGCTTTCTTTAAAAAATAAAATGTTAGGTAAAACCGTCTTTATGTAATAGATATGAGACATGTTGTGCATGAGCTAAGCCTTGGTTTCCTAGGAGCGAATCGCCGAATTTTCGACGTCGCTCCTCGCCGTAACGCTGAAATTAAAGTCAAGTGGATTTCGGTGTGGCCATTAACGATGTCGATTTAGCTCGGGCGCGCATGCGCAGAAGAATCAAGTTTTCGCCGCGGCGTGCTCGCTCTTAGGAAACCAAGGCGTATTGCCTGACTTTGTGTGCATGTAATGCGCCAGCATTGCGTTTGCGAACACATGTTCCTATGTAAATCTTGTTCATCATGATATGACTGACCAGCATGTTAAGTTTGTAAATGATCTTTTGGGAAACTCTGTAGTTCCTCTCATTCTATTTCAATGTAACAAAATATCTTTACAAATTTTGTAAGTGAAAGTTTTGTGTTAATGTTTTCCTGTGTAACTTTGTTGTAATCTTGCGTTTATTCCGTTATTTTTCATTCAAAAAATTACTTGCTTTTAAACTTTACTAGTAAGTTGTTTCTTCTGTTAGCCAGCAGCAAAATGGAAGGCGGATTAGCTATTCAACACGGTTTACAAGACATTTTGTGTTATTTCCTACTTTAAGCTGTAGCAGGAATAAGGATCGCAGGAAATTTAAAAAACTATAAGAATGGACAATTTATTTTTTTTTAAATTAATTTTTATAATATTAAAAAATTTAAGCATATACAGTACGCATTACACCTTCTCTCTCTCTCTTCAACATAAAACGTTATTGAATTGTTAAAAAAAATGTATTTGAAAATCTATTAAAAAATTTGCAGCTGAATAAGCAGTTTCATTCAATATTTGCTTTTTTCTTATTTGTCGAATTCTTTTCAGAAATTCGACTGTTGATGATTCGAAAAAATTGCATTTAAGAAGAGGCAAAAAAATAAATGAGGTAAAATCAAACTTCTTTCTCTCTAGTCGAATCTACTCAAAACCATTGAGGAGATAAAATGGAGGAAATGAAGACTTTCAGTCATGAAATCAAGACCCCAAGTCACGTGATAGATTTTTAAGCAAAGCATTGGAAGAAATCAGGATCCCTAATTTCACGCAAAACGTGCCAACCATTCGTCGTTGTTGAGTCACGTGACTTGAGGTCTCTGAGTCAGCTTTTGCTAAGCCAATGATTGGACTTGTTCTCTCCATTTTAATTCCTGCTCTAAGGAAAAGACATATACGTCATTTGAGGTGCCCCCTAAGGTTCGATTCTTTTTTTTTTTTTTTTGAGCAATCACGATTGCTTATTGTTGTATCTTCTATTTTGGCGTCTTTTGATTTTTCCCAGCACCGCCACCCTCCGCACCATCACCGTCGACCGGGTCCTCACGATGCTACTCCTATGGCGAAAGCAGTCTCCAGGTTGCATCCATGTCCTACACACACGCGCACGCACGCACACACACACAAACACATACACACACGCATACATACAGACACCTACACATACACACTACTCACACATTCATGCATACATACCGACACCTACAAACACACACAAAAAGATACACACACATACACACAACTACCCACACACTTATCCCAGCACACAGATACAAACACATTCCCCTACACACAAACACACACGCCTACATACACACACTCGTGATTGCGAAAAACATAATTTGAATTCAAGATGTCAAAATTCAAATTTATTTTTTCCTTTTTTTTTTGAATGAAAAAAAATCGTAATTTTAATTTAAAAAAAAACAGCCCTTTCTTCCAGTAACAATAAAACCTTTTCTGGGGGTTTATCCAGTGTTTCTGGATAAACCCTCTGGAGTTTCTCACCTAACATGTCTCAGACTTCCTAAAAGCATAATTGAATTCAAGAGGAGAAAAGTCTATGTATAAAGTTCTAAATTGATCATGATCTTAATCCTCACTGGACAGGGTACCAATGTCAGATTTCAAAGTACTGCGTCTGACAGCCTGAATTTCTCTGATCTTAAAAGAGTATCTCACGCCCTTTTCCTCTTTGGTACTGAAAACGTCGAGGGGAGGACTGAAAAGAAATCTGATAGGTGCATACCTCGCTGTTTTGGCTAAGCTCGTCTAGGCGTGAGGCAGTTTCATTCAGCCTTAAATAAACTAAGCACTGGAATCCAAAAATTATTAACTTTTAACATTCTTGTCCGCTAAAGCTGTTAAAGGATGCTATTAACTTCTGCAGGGGTACCACCATTAAAACTGGATATTTTAAATACATTAGTTCTGTTGCACTGACAAAAGCTAAATATGAAACAGAGGTCTGGAACTTAAATTTAATGCAATGACGATTTAAAATGAGCTTCTGCATTTTAATTTCACTATCACTGAATAAATTCAACTAATACTTTTCCTCTCTTCACCAACACGGTTCAACAACCAACAAAAGTTCATATTTTAAAGCAACTGAATGCATACAAAAAATTTTCAGCCAGAAAACTTGAGAAGTCATAACATGTTTTTATCTCATCCATAGATCCGAGAGGCTAATGCAATAGTGGCCGAAATAAAATTAGAAAATTATGCTCTGTTGAAAGAAATTAAAGAAAGGGATGAGTATATCGGTAAGAGTTTTATATATTCTTACACGTATAACAGGACAAAAAAAAAAAAAAGTTTGATAAAGTTCAAGACATGTGTAAACATTTGTAAGCTAGTAATTTACAGCTATGAGAGCAATCACTTCGAAAATAGTCACTTAGCGATTGCCCAGCATACCTAGAGTTAATTTGTCAAACCCTTTTGATAAAAAAGTTGGAAATATTAATTCATAATCAACAAACTGTACCCAAAGATAAATGCTTCCTCAAATAAAAGGGAAATATACTTTTGTCAGATGGCTTTTTACCTACGAGGTACGTTAAAAAAGTGATAGACTTTTCTTTTCAAACAATATTATCCCCTTCAAAGTAGTTCAATTCAGTGTCAATACACCAGTGGAGTCATAGTTCTCCGTTTTGGCGCAATACTTCAACTGGCCCTTAATATGAGAGTCATTTTCCTTGAATCTTTTCTTGATGTCATTTTAAGAAATTAAAAGACTAAAGTTACAAGGACTCAGATCAGGGGAACAGGAATACCTTTTGAGACTGCAAAAAATGTAATGGAAATGGTCATGAGCAAATCGGCGGTCCGAATTTGAGGCTTTGTGAAAGTGCTAAAAAGTTTAACTGGTCGCACATCATCCTTATTGTTGAACAATGGTCTCCTCTCACAAGAACCCTTATATGTTTGAGTTTTTTTAAGTCTTGTTTATGAAGTTGAAAATTTCCCTGATCGAGGTTCATTCGAAATTTGTTTTCGGCAGGGCTATGAAGTCAGACTAATTTTGAGGAAAAGAAGTCTGAGTTTAAAATTCCATGATTCTGAGTCTAATTTTCCCTCAAAGTCTGTGACTCTGCCAATTCTTTCAAATGAAAGCTTTTCATACGTGTATTTCGCAAAAGCAAGCATTATTTAAAGGCATTTTGTTGGAGTATGCAGAGAATAAAAAAATATTTTCCAAACTACTCAGTTTGAGTATTTGACCATTTTATCCACAAGTAATGTAACTTTTTCAAATTGAATTCCAAAAGCAGTTTCTTATTCTCTCTTGCTAAACACAGTTGAAGCAAAGAGGGAATTTGTTTTCATTGTCTTGAATCAATTGAATGGCAACTCAGTTATCTTGAACAGCTTGTTCAAAATTCCTAAAAACAATTGTCAATTAATGAACTTGAATTTTATGATTAAAAGTGTGATCTATTTCAGTGATTAACAATTACCAGGAAACCATACAATGGCGCAATAATGAAAAAAACCGAAAGTAGCAAGCAAAAGAGCACAGTAAAACATATTTCAGGATGAATTAACTTATTTGCCCTAGTCTCCCCGTTATCAAAATATGAGGTCTAAAAGTCTGCCGAAATGTTAAGAGTCGCCAAAATTAGCCACTTTCAGTGAGTAATAGCAGATATCTTTCACACTCTACAGATGGTGAAATCTAGCACAGTCAACCCTCGTTTATCGCAGTTAATTTGTTCCAGGCTTTAACGCGATAACTTAATTTCCGCGAAGTAGAATTCTATATTTATAAACCAAATATTTTCCTAGCTAGAGCGCATAAACTTACTTAGGACAATTTCAATAGGTTTTTAACATAGTTTGAGCCCTCTAGACATGAAGCAGCACCCTTAGCCACCATTACATTTGCATTACTTATATATTACACAAAATATGAGAAAATGAGATACATTAGATGTAATAAATATCACATAGTTATTGGGAAATAAAACGACATACACAATGCATTTCTTACACACTATTAATCTATGAAAATAGATTAACTTGTACGATGAAGAATTAATTGCCAGTTAGTGACCGTATGTGCCTCCCGTCTATATTTATCCTCATTAAAGATATTGTGCATACAATTTAAAAAGCTAGTACACTGAACACCATATGACTGTACCTTCAATTTCTCGTTGTCTTCAAATTTGGTGCTTTTAAAATTTTGGCAGATTTCCAGATCTTATAACAGGGACACAAGTGCAAATAATTTTTACATCTAAATAAGACTCAATATGCTCTTTTGAATCCTACCTATTTAAACTTAAACTATTATTCGTGTCCTGTTTAGGATTTCCCATCTTGTATTATGAACGGACTATACACATATCTCTGTATGAAAATCTTCAATCAACTTATGACCAACATTAGGGTGCATCATTTGCCCGACTAGTCTAAAATTGTTTTGTCCCTAATTTAAAAATGTTCTCATACTACTAGATAGCATTCCTGTGAATTTTTATGAAAATCAAAATTGATTTAGGTATCCCACCTCAAGCAAGAAGTTTCTTTTTTAAGGTAAATGAACAATTATAACATCAAAAGTGACTCAAAGTACAATACTGGGAAATAATTTTTAAATTATTTAATTTACATTGTACCAGTGTTAACTTCAACTCTGTTACCATTTTTCAGTAACGTTCCATAACATTTTATGTAACTCTAAATTTAGGTTCACTATTTGTTTTCAACTTTCTGCCATTTTCTTCTATCATACAACTGCTAATGCTAGTTCTTTAAGTTTTCTTCTTGTTATTCTATGCATATGTGTTGTAAACCACTTAAATAAGTTGATCTATACTATTTTAATTCATAAGGTCCATAAATTTTCAAAAGTAACATATTTTGAAATTTTTCAATAAACATGAGTAAGTCAGCTGCTGTTGAATCAGTGACATTTTCTCCCCAAACAAAGCCTTGTTCATCTGTACAAAAGGTAAAAGTCAAAACCAGACAATCTTCAATGGTATTTGGACTTGGAATAACTCAAGAGGACTCGGAATTTAAGGGCTCACGTTTACCCACTAGCTTGCAAGTGCTTCGCTGCTTAATGAGAAAGGTGCCGATCAAAAATATCTGATTTCTATGCAAAAGCAAACATTCCAACGATTACTGAAAGTAAATCCTGTGAGAAAATACTAAAACTTCATGAAAACAACACAAAATTAAAAGCAATTCCTCTTGAAAGAAGAAATACGAAAAATTCCATTAATAAAGTAAAGAAAATGGAAGAATTAGCTAAAACATTTTCATTATGGCCTAAAAATGTAGAATGCCATTCTACATTTTTAGGCCATAATGAAAATGTTTTAGCCATTATAAAAAATTCAGAAGATTTAGCTTTTCTTCATTCTATGAAAAGTGATCATCTAGCAACCTTTGACTCGCACGATAAAATATTACACCGAAACATTAAGTGTCAGGAAATGCGTGAAATATAAAAAGCAGAATTTTGGGAAAAAATAGCCAAGGAAACAAGGAACTTCAATACAAGTTTTAATTGGGCTATTATTGGTGAAATTGAAAGATGATCAAGTGTCAGAGACATTGTCAAAGCTTGTAAAGATCAATGGAATGGTTATGATTTTGCAACTTTGCACTGGGATTCTTAACTCTTACCAACTTTAACAAATCAAAGTATTGAAGAAGAAAGGCTTGCAGTTATAGTGGGAAATTCATATGAAGTTAAGCTTCTTTGTGTACCAGCATATCCAATAGGAACAGACAAAAAAAAAAAACCGGAGATATCATTGCTAATTTAACAACTAATTTGCTAAATTCATAGAACTGTTCCGACTCAATAGTTAATATGTTGTTTGTCACAACTGCTTCTAATACAGGACATATAACTGCAGCAAGAGTGTTTGGGTAAAGCTCTCCTGTGGTCAGCTTGCTGTCACCACATTTGAGAAATTATATTGTCACATGTGTTTGACGATTTTAAAATTGAAGCATCGAAGTCACCAGGCATATTCGTTTAAAAGATTTCGCAAACATTATACATTACTGCAGTTTGTGGAAGAGAGTGACACTGATATACCTATAAATGTATAATAATTTGATGGCAGTTCATTCAGCGAGTCCGCAAGACGATTAATTGACGAGTGCAAAAACAATGTTATCAAATTAGCTAAATCAAATGTTGTGTTTTGCAGAGGTGACTACTTAGAATTTGTTCAACTTTGTCTTTTATTCTCAGTAAACAATCCAAATGAGATAACTGCAGCAGTCTTTAAATGTCTAGGAGCTTTATATGAAACACATGGCAAAATTAATTTATTCAATCAAAATTTGCCTTTTTCAACATCAAATCCAAGAAATACCAACTGGTACAATAACTACACATCAACAAGTTTTAAAATTTAGAAATTTTGTTAATTTTGTAACTTTGGTATATAGTTCATGGTGGATGATGTGCACTTCTGTCATCGATGCACCATGGAATGACTTGCAATTCTTTTATTTACTTATAAAATATTGTATTAATTCAGAAATTTCTGGAAGTGCAATTAATGCTTTTAAAAATCACCCTTGGTATCTGACAGAAGAAACTGTACCTCTAGCACTGTGGAGTGATTAAAGTGCCTGAAGCAGACCGACGTGCTCTTGCTGACAGTATATTAGCCATTAGACCAGCTAATCTTTCTAATCCAAAACACAGATTTGGTATGGGATTTGGAAAACCAGTTTCCAACAGAAATTCATTTTTCTTCAACACTGTCTGATTTTGTTGGCATTGATTCCTGGTTTTTATTTTTAATTTTGAAGTTAGGTTCAGAATTCATGGTGGAAGATGCTAAACAGTGGCCAAATTGTATTTCATAGATTTCAAAAACTAATTTGAAAGGAATAAATGTAGTAAACGATTGTGCTGAGCGAGGAATAAAGCTGACCAATGACTGTTTAATATCAGCCAAAACTGAAGATCCTTACCAGAATATAATACAAGTAGTTGAGCATGATCGAAAACTGCCAAATCTTCGCAAAAGGAGGAAAATTGATTAAAAACTAACGTTTAAGCCAAACTTTAATATTTAACAAAGTAATATTATAAAATATACAATAAATTTGCTTCAATAAATCAAATAAATCTTTCAATAATTAAATAAATGGAAAAAATTGCTTAGTGTGTTATTTTTCTGAGTTTTCATAACTTTCAATTGTCAGGTGGCACACAGATATTGTTCTAAGTGGGAAAAAGTTTACAAATTATTAATTTTGTATGTAGAATAAAAGTAGCTTAGGGACAAAGCATTTGTAAACGAAAAAAAAATTGATGGGGCGTATGATGCACCCTAACCAACATGGAAGGATCTTACGATTGAAATTCTCTTTTTGTATTTTAGATGCCCTTGTGTGCCAAATGAAGATCAAGGATGCACAGATTTTACAAATGTCAGAAGTGATTCGTAGAGAAAGACTGGGACTCTAGTAATTTTTTTTCTTCAGGCCAGTAAAAACTTGCATCGTAAAATGCTTCATAAAATAAAAACAAATTTGAATGAATTTTCCTTTTTATTGCTTATGAATGATTTATACATTGATGTACATGAGAGTGACTAAACTCTAAGCAGCATGAGTCAAATGCATCTTATTTAAAATTATATTTTTAATGAATTTGTTTTACAAACATACAAATATGTAAATCATTTATTTATACATATATAAAGTATTCACATAGTTTTAAACGCCGCAGTTTCATAATTGTTCTCTGCACAACTGTATTCAACAGGAACTAAAGTATGAAAGATATATTACGTATGTAGTTCAATATGTACAATGTGAAGAAAGAATTTGAGATGGCTTAATCTGAAAAATTAGCGTATCACAGTCACGTATTTATAACTTTTAATACTGAACTACTACATAAAGTCTATTACTTGCACAGACAAAACAGGGCCATTACATGAAAAAGCGGCAGACCTTTTTTTCCTGCATGCGACACAGCTAATATTTTTCTATAAAAAATAATTTTAAAAGGTAAGGAACAAAATTTTGGTGCTTAAGAAACCATAAATGTGCGAGTTCTTGAGCAAAATATTTTGTTCATCAATTTTGAAAATCATTTTTCAATTAAATTTATTAGCTGGCAAGTGAGTTACAAAATGCTGCTTTTCCGTGGAATAGCCCTGGACCTGTTCGTCTATTTAAAATGATAACAATAATGAAGTAATGAGCACTGATAATAACAGGTGCTAAAAAGATTTCAATTTATTTTTACAGCTAACAGGCATGGTGCATTTAAAAAACTAACATTTAAATGATCTATGTACACAATGATATACATAACAATGGTGCTTGAAATGCAATTGAAAATATATATAAAAAGCACCAAACACACTGTACTTATGTATTAAGGTTGACTGAGGAATGCTTGTATTTACAAAAAGTCAGCAAAACTAGATCCCAGATCATTTGTTTCACAAATACTGTACAACAGACAGAGTAACAGCACAAGGCGAAATTTTAAAATGAAACCTTAAGTGCTCATACAAATATGATCAAGAACAAACTATATGTAGATTTTACATTAAAAACATTTTAAAATTTCATCAAAAATATTATAAACTTTTTAAATCTGTCTAAAAACAGTTGTCTAGACTATGAAAGCTCAATAAAACTTCAAATTAATCTAAACAGCAGGCATATGCTTTCACTTAAAGCCCACAAAAAGATTTTAGTCAGATTGATGAAGTACAATAAAAGCCTTTTCAGAAAATATTTTACAAACAGAACTTGACACACTTTACAAGCACAATTCTACCATAGTTCTGATGTACAAAATTTGACTGGAGAATGATTTTCAAAAATCTACAAGGCTCAACCAGCGGTTACACAAGACACAGACATAACAGCAAGAGGAGGAACTATTTGGTGTTGAGTCTTCAATGCACTCTAAACTCAATTTTACCATGTCACACCAGAATTTATTTCATGGCCGATGAAATCTAAAAATGAAACAGATATATAAGAACACCATTTTACAAACAAAATAAACTAAATTTCACTCTTCTCATGCAGTGATCACTGCTTATATGAATCAAGTTATACTGTTAGTTATGCAAGTTATACAGTTCTTATTCAATAAAGCAAAAATTAGTTAATCTATATATATAAAAATGGACTTTGGTAAATTTGTTCCCTAAGATCTCAGAAACTACCCGGCAGATTTGGCTGAAACTTTCGCCGTTTGTTCTTTTTGGTACTGGGGAGGTTTGTAGACCAGTTCGAAAAAAATCCGATTGATAGTTCCTTTTTTATTCTAATTTGTCCAAATTTTCGCATTAATGCCCCAATATGACGGTTAAAAAATACGTGCACACATATTAAAATTATGTGTCCATCGAAAGCGCTTATTTTTCTGCTGAAGATGGCATCTGTTAGAAAGTTCTAAGTTGTATGAAAAACGAGTTATGGGCTTTTTTTGTTCCATGTTCGAAGGCTTTCCTCAATACAATTCATTTTTTAGTGTATCATCTCAACTCCCAGTTCAAAGCTAGAATTGTTGAATATTTTTGTGTTTCGTCTGTTTGAGGCTTTTTTCAAATCAAATCTTAAAGTAACGTTTTTCCCCCCAAGATTGGCAAATAATAACTATAGATTTGGTTGATTATTTTCCATTTAAACGGAACTTTAGTGTAATTAATGGGTTTTTTTTATTATTTGTGCTGATTGGATTTTTTAATCATTATCCAATCTAACAGCAGAAACTCGCCAAAATTTATGCAGGTTGATTTCAGTAGCGGATGCATTTGGCATTTTTTTCAACTGTCACGGTTTTTGAAGCCAAAGACTATGTAATAATGTTTGTCAGCTTTCAGAATGTAAACAAAATATCGCCAATCAAAGAATCTTTAAAAACTTTTTTTACTGTAAAATAATCCAGCAACTAAATTAGGCAAAACCATAAACAGCACAAAAACTTCCATTAATGTGACTTTGTGCACAAATTCAAACCATCGCCAAATTTTACTACTTATTTTGGAAACATTACGGATGACAGTGGCGCCGACTCCATGGGGCCTGAGGGGGCCCGAGCCCCCTCAATAAATCAAAAAAATTATTAATTACATTATGCTTTTTAAAATCATAAATTTATCTTTTAGATAGTTTACCTTGTATATATTAAAATGTGGAACTCTACATACATACAATTTAAGAAAAATCAAGATGAAATATCTTTAGAAGTATATTTGTTAGTTCAAAATATTTGTTCTTCCATTATTGAAAAACAGTAAAATACTGTTAAAAGCACTTTGCTTTGAAAAAATTATCTATTTTTTATTACTTAGAAAGGGCTACAATTAACTTAAAGCTTTTTTCAATCTCATTAGAAAAATCAATCTATAGTTCTCAGAATTCAAAACTTGTATCATAGTTAATGCAACAGGTGATTAGGGGCCATTCATTAATTACGTAAGGGTCTCGAGGGGGAGGAGGTGTTAGAAAAATCTCTACATGCCCTTACTTTGGAGAGGGGGGGGGGGACTCAAACCCATTCCTATGTAAAATTTTCCAAGTCGATATTTTATATTAGAAATCGCGCAGTCAAGTGGTGTGGCAGGGATTAAATTTGATTTGCGTCTGGAAGGTAAAAAACTTATTAGGATGAGCTTTTTTTTTTATCTCTTTACTTTTAGTAAATATTTCTTTACACAAAAAGGTTTAATTTAATAACATTGAACTTAACAACGATTTCAGTGATGTAACATTCATTGTTTTATTATTTTAAAAAAACAAAATGGTATCTTACGTAAGAATAGGGGGCAGGGGTTTGAAAAATCTTATGTACCCTTACATGGCGGGAGGGAGAGGTCAAAAATTGCCAAAACTATCCTTATGTAATGAATGAATGGCCCCTTAAGTCTGGAGCACAGGGGCTCTATTAAACATCATGTCTCTATCTGTCTCACTCAATGTTAGACCTTTCCCATAAAAATTCATTCTACAAGTGTAGGACACCTGCTTCCCCTTCAGTTCCCTCATAATAATTTTAAAAAAAAAATAGTCTCATTTTATGAAAAGAGGAAAAGAAAGGAGTTTTCAGTGATGCACCTTTGTGTTTGTGAGAAATGTTAACTATGTCGTCTGATTCATTTAAGTGGCATGTTTGGTTCAAATATAGGGCAGTTTCGTATGTTAATGCTGGATTGTGTTTTCTGTTTGAGAATTTGACTTGTTAAAGCAGCTGATTTAATTAACCATCCATTTAGTTATCTGCCCTTCACTGCACTTGAGAATTTCTATTATGAGCAGAAAATGTTATACAAAGCATGTTTGAAAACAGACCTGTGTATCAAATCGCGATAAGGAGCCTTCAAAATACAAAGGTTTTGAAAAAGTTATTAAATGTGAAAATGAAAATAAGTCTTAGAATTAACACTTTCTTTATATTAAAATCCTTCTGTGTAAATATTATTCACCATTTTACTAAATGATTTAAAGTAAATACAGTAAAACCCCTCCTAATGGACACCTCTCAAATGCAGACAATTTGTAATTCCCCGATTCCAAGGCAAAAAACATTAAACCCATCCTGCGGACACCCCTCTATTGCGGACAAAAAAAATGTGTCCCGTTAGTGTCCGCATTAGAGGGGTTTTACTGTATGCATTTTACTAAGTTCAATAACTACATAGATATTAAGTTTATATACAGGGTTATTACAAATGATTTATTAGTTTTCTTAAGACATTCAAAAGCCTTACAGGTACAACAATGAGATATGTATGAAAATAACTTCAAACTCTAAAATTTTTGAAATTTTGTCAACCAAACCACATTAAGAGGGCAGTATTTTTTCCATTCGCAACAATGTGAGAAATAAGTTTGTGTGTGCTACAATTAAAACAATGGTAATCTGCTATTGCAATGCTTCATGAGTCTCACGAGGCATGTTGGACAAAGCTTTAGTGATGAATTTTATCTAATATTGTAACTAATTTTCTTTTGCATGCAGAATGAAAAACAAAGTTTAAAGATCAATACAGTATAACTGATTTTAATTGAAAAACCATCTTCAATTAAGCATGAAATTAGCAAGCATAAATCCTAGAGAGGAACAAGGATTAAATTTTAGTGCCAACTGCTTTAAGTTTTAGATACATATATAGGTTTTTTCCCTTCTAGTACCGAGCATTTACATGAAAAAAAGGGGGAAGTTATGTGAGGGTAAATTATTCTATTTCTGAAATATATTTACACTAAAAATGATAAAATAACAGAATTTTTTAAAAAATATTAAGCACTTTTCATAATGCACTCAAAAGGACAAAATAACTTTTCTGGGTCAAAAAGGACAATTTAAGAGTAGTAGTTCACGAAAATTCCAAGAAAATGACACCACAAACGAAGAAAAGTGCAGTTCTAGTCATTTCAAAACAAACTTTTTCAATAAGAAAAGTATGCATGTTTCAACCCTCAAAGTTATGATTGAAAGCTAGATAATAGGAAATTCTCTTCATGACTTGAATCGCACTTTTCCTCATTTGTGGCATCATTTTCTTGGAATTTTCGAATACTCTAGGCATTCTTAAATTGTTCTTTCTGACCCAGAATAGTTATTTTGTGTGCATTATGAGAAGTGCTTAGAATTTTTTTTACAAAATTCTGTTATTTTACATTGCATCCCAAGAAATAATTGCAAAAATAAAAGAATCCTGTTAAATTAATACCACATATTTCAAAGAAAAAGTACAATAACATTGACATTTTCGACTGGTATATTATTGTGTTCTAAAATTAAATTAAGAAAATGGAAATTAGATTATGTTAAGAAAAATTACAACTTATTCTTCTTTCCATTTACTACTTGTTGTATTTTGTTTCTCTGCAGAAAGTTTGCTTAACAAAAATGTTCAATCCAACTTGGTTATAGCATGTATTACATATTTTATATTTTAAAAACAATTGTCTGCAGAATTTTAGAACAATTTTTGAAAATATAAATAGTTAAAAAGTGCAGATAAGAAATAAATCTTTTGGTAAAATTAATTTTGTATAATTTTTTAAAACAATTATGAAATATACATTTTCCTCTTTGTCCTAAATTTTATTATTATATCCAAACATGACTAAGATGAAATGAATGTATAATATGCAAACAATTAAAATAATGTTATAATTATTGAGCTTTAAAAGAAAAAAAAAAGTTTTTACTTGGGGTAGGTTGGTCCAATTCAATTTATTTACGGCAATCTTGATAAAAACTGTTAAAAAAAATAAAGTTGCAGATTTCTGAAAATTACTCAACACTATTGAAATAACACTTTCTGAAATAAAATTCGTTCAATACAACTGTACCATATGGTTTCATTACCAGATTAAGACCATAGGTATTTTTAATCATAAATTAAAACAAAAATTATCAATAATATTAAAATAATTGCAACCAGTCCAACATGCCCAGTCTTCGCCAACTTTTGAATGATTAGTCTTTCTCAACGTTTTAAGAGGCCGGGACATAAAATTTCTCTCTTGGATGTATCACTTAGTGAAGGAATTTTATGCCGCAGTCGATTAAAGGGTTGAATAAATGAATCTTTTATAGTAACCCTGTATATCTTAAGATGAAAAACTTATCTTTCAAAGACAATTGTTCCAAATTGTCAAAGTGTGTATTTGATCCTCAAATTAAATAATTAAAACATCAGAACAGAAAATCAGAAAACAAAAACAAGATAACTATTCTTCTTGGTCTGAAAGTAAAACTTAAAAAGTTCACCAGTTCTTAAACACCCCTTTCCCCTCTATTTTCTTAGTGAGTATAATTAATAGAAAACTTCTCCTCCATACATTAGCTGTCCCTAGACTCCCTTTGAATCCCAAAGTTCTAAAGACAAAAACCATCGTTGATGTAAAAAAGAATGTTTTTAATCTGAAACTTCTGCAGCTGATAAGATTGTTGGAACTTAAAACTCGAAAATGAATGTAATCAGCAGGGTTCCCACTAGGGCGCAGGATTGCAGAATTCCCTCAACTTTGTCTAAAATCCCACTCAATAGAAATCCTTTTGTCCGCATTTCCCCTTGATCAACATTAGCAGACATCATGTTAGAAAGATCATGAAATTTCTCAGCTGATTTTTCCATATTTCTTTTAAGATAGCCAATATAAATGGAATGGCTAAAAAAAAATTTAAACTGCCATCTTATCAATGCACAGAAGAATCTGGAAATTTAGCCACAAAGAAATGGGAATAAAAGATTGAGAATAACTTCAATGTTTGGGTTTACTAAAAGCTCTTTAGAAACTTCCAAGTATATCTTCTGCTCCTAGTTGCAGCAAACAGAACATATTTTTAACCCATTTTATATCGATGCTGCACCAGAATTGCTTTTGTCTGCAAAATTGAAATTTGCAGCCCCCTATTTTTTCTTTCAGAGTCATTGATACATCTTTAATAACAACTGGAAGTACTTAATAGAAAGTACTGAGGTGCACTAGGACACCATTAAATAAATGATTTATTTTAAAAAATAATTTGGTCTACGTAGCAGAAAATTAAGAGACTTTAATATTACCTTTTCTTTTAAAAAAATTAGTCAATATCTCTAAAAAACTAAGTCACACATGTATTTTAGTAAACAAATGGAACATTTTCTTTCAATATTATGCTTGTTAAATAATTTTTGTGCTACATGATGTGCAAATACTTTGTTCAAATAAATATTTATCTTAAGTTTTCAATCAATAATAATAAAAAATAATAAAATACTCCCATTTCAATTTAAAAATTCCCACTTTAAATCTTGGTAGAAGGAGATCCCACCTTATTATTTTCCCTGTTGTGAAACCTAGTAATGAGAATTCGATATACAGGGGTTTGGGAGAAATTTCTTTCAAGAAAAACATGGGAAAAAACAATGAATTCATGCTACTAATTGAAGCAAGTCCAAGTGAAGCAGGTTCAACTATACAAGTAATAACTATAAATCTGTTTTTATTTGCCAAACATTGGTAAGTCAAATTTAACCATTTTCCACTTTACCGATCATGATTTGTGTTTAGAGTGGTATATTTCTTTATGACAGAATTTGATATGCCTAAAGATAAAGTCAAGCAGGAAAAATATGAACTTCCAAACATGATGTAATAAAAACTTTCATATAATACTTCAGCTAAAGTTGAAAACTCTGCAATCATGTTTTGCCTTATCAAATTTGACACATCAACTTTTGGCAAACAACCACAGAAATGATTTTTAAAATAAGCCCATACCGAGTAAGATGCCTACTATCTTCATGAACTTCCATCTCCATGCTTTTGAACTCATTCAATTCCTTCCTGATAGCTGCCTAAAATAACAAGTTAAAATTTATGTAAAAGAAAAAGCAGCCACCAATTTATTGAGGACAATTTAAAGAATATAAATTTTTAAACAAAATAACATTTCAATTGGGATATATCTAAACATATACATAATTGCACACTACTTTGAGGCTAATCAATAAATGATTAAATTAAGCACTAAAGTAGGGTTATAGAAAGTGGGAAGCTGCATCAAACTCAGTTTTTACTATTTAAATTATTAAACAACACAAAATAAGAATTCACATATTCCTGCTCCATTGTTCTAGTGTTAAGATAAAATTTCTTAAACAACTAATATACAATGTTGATAAGCTAATAATAGGCTTGCCAGACATCCTGGTTTGACCGGAACAGTTCCGGTTTTCAGAAAAAATTCCGGAATCCCGGTTAGATTACTTCACATCCCAGAAAATGATAAATCTGATTATGGATGACCAAAAACATACAAAAATAATTAACTCTGAAGGATTATTTTGGATGATTACTTTGTCATTTGTAACATTAATATGTAAAACACTGAATTAGCTTGTGAAGATTTTTACAACAATATTAAAACCAAAAGAGTTCTAACCAGGGAAGAGTAACTTGTAAATATTGTTTGTTCAATTAATTCTCTTTATTCAAAGATTCATAATTTAGTTACCATTAACACCATGAGAATGAACTACCCTCTAAAACACTCTAAAAACCAGCCAAGGGTGTGTTGAATACTAGCAACCAGGAGCGGACTGGCCAGGTCGGCTAGTCGGGGATCCCTGACTGGGCTAAACGCCCAGTGGGCCACTTCAAGCAATTTTTTTATTGAACTTAATACAGTTAAATTCGCACCAAACATTTTTCAAATTGTCATAATAAAAAAAAAACATGTAATTCATTTACTCTATGTGGAAAAAGTGCTGGGAAACAGGTTTTTTTTCCCCATCCTAAGCAGGGACCAAAGTAAACAGCCGAAGTTCACACGTGCAAATGCTCTTTCCTCTGTTATTAACTTTTTCTCTAGTTTGTAGAGCTATGGGGCCCGGGGCTTCCACCACTAAGGAAACGGGAATGGGTCAGAGAAATTGGGGTCTGGTGTGGCCTGAAAAAAGGCCTGGGACGAAAAAAGAGCGTTAAAAACGTATTTTATTTGTATGTCTATAAACAAAAATTGAAGGGGGCTTCTACCATTAGACAAAGCACCCCGGCCCTGCTATAAATGCCTGAGCCATATTTGGGCTGTTGATAGATGAGCAGAAACATGCACAAGGGGGGGAAGGCACCGGTTGGCGTGGTTAAGAGCCTGAAGGAGGTTCGAGAGTTTTTAAATGAAGGGTGAAATATATGTAGGGACACAGGAATAAAAAAGGTAGAAGGGGCTCGATGGGACGGGTCCCAACATTTCTGTGCACGACCCTGGTATTCACTGGTTGTGACAGATTCAACTACCTGCTGTCAGTAGGCAAGGTATTTAATTGATCCATATCACTATACGAGTATTTTCATCTCAGAATCGCATACGGGAAAGCAAGTCTGGTCTACGATAATCTGAAACGGGACAAAATTTCGACTTACAGAAGAGAGAGCTCCTGAATATAGGCGGATTTAGGACTGAGTTTCTTAGAGGGGGGTGGCGGGCAAGGTAACGGAGTACCTAAGGTATTTCAGGTATGAGGTCTCTTTACATTTCTAAAGTCACCAATGACAGTCTTAAGTCTACAATTGAGAACTTTGATGCAAGAATCAGTTTAGTCCAAACTTTTTCTCAAAAAAAATCATTTTTGCATGTAGAGAATAGAAGTTTGGATTGGTGCGACAACAGGACACAAATATAAGGTCAGACCTCTGCTTTCTAGTAAATTATGTGGGAAATAAATTAAGCCTTTCTACCGGACACTGATATTATTTGTTGGTCTGATTAAAAATGAGTGAGTCTGGACTTACCTGGTTCTTGCATCAAGGCCCTCAATTGTGTTCTTTAGATTTAAATATAGAAAAATTGCTAGACAAAATCTTCGAACCTTCACCATTCCCTTAAAGTCACTAAAGAAGCTTAAAATTTCATTTTTTGAAAATTTCATGAGAGAGCTTTGTAACCCTTTTTCCTTCTGTAACCTAAAATTGATTTCAGTTTCAGAAAAAATGCCCAGAGGGAACTAGTGTTTCCTCCAGACCAAAAAAGGAGCAGCGCAGATAAAAGGGTACTTTTTAAGAGAAGTTTTGTAAAACACGAAAAGTGCTTATTTTACTTTTTGGATTTCTAGGTACATACAAAGTTCAAGCGTTTTCGATAGTATTTATTTTTTAAAATATTGAAAAGCTTTTTGATGTTTAGTTTTGAAGGCGATTCAAAAAAGATTTAGATATATTCTAATCAGATTCTTGTCGATAAATTATTGTTACGAGAGAGATTTGTATTTAATGTTCAAAGGTTAGCTTAAAAGTGGAAGGGCTCAGCGCCCTCCTAAAAAATCTTGGGGGAAACACTCGGGAAACCTGTTCCCTTTCCTTTTAATGTTTCCAAACATATTATAAGATTACATTTTTAAAATTTCAAAGTCGAAAAATTCCGAAGGAGAGTCGCCGGATTCCCTATAGTGACTAAATGTAGTTTAAAATTGGGCAGAGTATACTTCAGTTTTTAAATGCTTCAAATAAGATCCCTGAGCCTTCTATTTCAAACTTGACCAATGACAGTTGCGTGCTTTTTAATTGTTCAAAGTCGAACCGTTTTCGTAGAGAGCTCCCGATATGCTTCCCTGTTCTATTAATTTTACCAAGGGTAAATTGCATTACTAAAACTTCCCATTTCGGAGAATTTCCGGGAAGAGCGCTCGGCATTCTATTGTAAACAATGATAGACGAAAATAAACTTCAATTTTGAAGAAAAAAAGGCAAGAAAAAATTGTGGAGGAATCCATTCTTTTCCTCTCCTCAACAATACCGAAAATTTAAAAAATTGCGTTTTTTGACATCAACTTCGAAAATATTACTTAGAAGGGATCTACAACCCTTCTTCCAATTCTTTTCTCCTTAAGCCTATGTAAATCAACCACAATTTCGAAAAAATTCCGAATTTATCTGATTTCTCTCCTTATTCCTTCCTATGTTGTCAGTATAGAAGCCTAAAGATGTACCTTTTCAGATTACTAACCAATAGTATCCTTCTTTGAAGGCACATAAAAATGTATAATTGTTAACTTTATTTTAAGTTTCACAATTTTCTTTTTTTTAGAACTTTAAAACTTGATTTAGAAACTTAAAGGAAAATAGGAACTAGAGATAGTTTAATGTCTTTCGTCGACTCTGAAGAATCGAGATCCTGCAATGGTTTAACTTTTTAAATTTACAGAAGTGGGCCAAAATACTCTTTTGCCAACTGAGCCAAAGTCAGCCAGTCTGCCCCTGCTAACGACACGGGGGGGGGGGGGGGGCTCTCTTCTAGGAGTCCTGGTTGAACATTTCAGGAATCTATCAAGCCTAGCTAATAAGTTACTTTCACTACGAGAAAAATTGAAGTGACTGTATACAAAAAGACTTGAGTAGTTCCCTTCAAATTTCCTCTGGAGTAAGTAAATGTCTCACAAATCTACTCTAATGACCAAATGAAAACTAAGTGAATAGCAGTGTTCTCCACAAGCTAATATACAATTTTATTTATTTTTGTTTCTGAAAAAGCAATGGCTATTGTTCGGCAGGCAGCTATGTTTGACGTTTGGAATTCAAGCCAGATGTAAGAAATAATAGTTTAAAAAACACGATTTACTAGCAAAATGAACTAAAAAGTTAAACATAATCTTTGGATGACAAGTATATAAAGTAATTGGCCAAACACTTAATTTTACTGTAATAAAAAAAAGTATGGGGGCTGCATATTTACATTTTTGCATGGATAACAAGTGGAAGAAATTTAAAACAACTGATAAGAAGACCCCATGCTTTTTTTTTCTATTGCAGTAAAATTAAGTATTTTTGGTCAATTACTTTATATACTTGTCATCCAAAGATTATTTTTAACTTTCTAGTTCATTTTGCTACTAAAGCATGTTTCTTTTAGTTTTTTAAACTATTATTTTATTTCAAAAAAGATTTAGATACTAAATATTTCGAACACTTGTAACTCTTAAATGAAATCTTTGCACATGTTCGATTTTTATGATGGAATGTATCTTAGTATTCTATTGTGTTATTTGCATCAGACATTTTGTATGCTTTCTGGTGAATTCATGTGCAAACATTGCTACATTCCGCAGCACTCATTTGTACGTAATTCTAATAGGCCACTGGCTATCTGTCTA
Source organism: Uloborus diversus (assembly GCF_026930045.1). NCBI lineage: Eukaryota > Metazoa > Arthropoda > Arachnida > Araneae > Uloboridae > Uloborus > Uloborus diversus. Next base: position 243,836,939 of record NC_072731.1, on the reverse strand, counting down.
AAGGAAAGTTGGACCCACAAACATACAAGTTAAGCTAATAAAAGCGTGTTAATTAGAATAAACTAATAACTTATCGTTAATAAATTAATTTGATTAAAGAATATTGCGTTGTCATCGGGTCTGAGGTTGCATTCCAAATTTTAAAAGAATCCGATCCCAAAAAGTGGGCGAAAATTGAGTTGCAAGATTATAAATTTAATTTTGGTGTAGACGGGATTAGAACGTACACCCAATGATTCCCAGAGGTGAACATCAGCGAAGACCCGCGCCTTAGACCGCTCGGCCACGAACGCTCATAAAGTGGCGGAATGTACTAAGAGTAATAAGCCACTAGCTCTTAGTCCAAAGGAGAGTTAAAGCCTGACCGCGAAGAGAAGGCGGCTGACCTTGAAGCAAACACATCATTTGTATCGTTTGTAATAGGTTGATTGTTATTATTTTATGACAGATAGGATCATTGAGAACGACTTCCACTTTTAGGTGCTTTCTGGTTGATTCTACCCATCACAAATGATACAAAATGAGGTTTTGCTTCAAGGTCATCTGCCTTCTCTTTGCGATCAAGCTATACTCACAAAATTACAAGTGAAACTAATAAAAGCGTGTTAAAAAGACAAAGACCAAACTGGAATGAATGGCATTTTGTTCCTACTACAATGGTTAGTAGAAGTGAAGAATTTTTATGCATTGATTGTAAAATTCATTAGGGGTCCCTTTGCCCTTATCTTTTCAGGTATTACAAATGCAAATACAAATACAAAAGTGACGACCAGCAACAGGCTCTGGGCCCAGCTAGACTGGTCCTAGTAGTCAATTTAAAATCCCCAGTGAAGATCAATGGCCCTCTTAAAACTATCGACTCCCGACGATTAAATAAGGCACTAAAATAGGGTTATAAAAAATGGGAAAGCTGCATTATACTTTTTTTTTACTATTTAAATTATTAAAGAACAGAAAATGAGAAGAAGCCACATATTCTTGCTCTGTTGTTCCAGTGTTACGACAATTTTTTTTAAACATTCATTAGAAAGTTCTTTTAGAAGAACATCAAGTTCAAAAACATCAATTCAAATCATAATTTATTAAGCATTTTAAGAAGTCTAAAAAAATTAGTTTTTTTCTCAGTTGGTAAATAAGATACATTAGAGATGAAATAAATAGCTAATAATTCAAGTGCAAAACATTTTACTTATTGATTTTATTTAAATTCTTAGCAATGACATAATTTCTTAACACACTAAAACTAAATATTTTAAACTTCAATAAATGTGTAAACTTCAAAAAATTGCATTGTTCAATATCAATTGTTTAATAAATTGAACACATTGTTACCATGCTTTTACAACATAGTATTAAAGGACTTCATCTCCCAGAATACAAGTAGATCTACTAACTTTTTTTTTTTAAGTTGACGTTTTATTTATTTAGTTTTTTAAAAAGAGAGACATATATTCCCCATTTATAAAAAGCTCGTGTTTATCTACTAAATCAAAATAAATAGAAGCTGTAAAGCATTTTAAAAACAACTCACTTTATCTCTTTGTGTAAGTCTTGTCCATGGCTTATCAGCTCTTCTATCATAATCTTGGGCTTGAGTCACTTCAACATAATCATTGAAACGTATAATTTTTCTCTCTTTCAATTCTTCAATTGTGGGACGAAAGCTCAGCTACAAACAATAAAAAAATATTAAATAATGAAAATTGATTCTTTTTTTTTTTTTGGATTTCCATATCTTTGGCTAATAGATTTTTACTACATGAATTACTAGAAGAAAATAAATATTTGCACAAAGTTTTTATAACAGAAATATTGAATCCTAAAAATAAAAAGGAATTTTAAAAAAGAAAGAAAAGGGAAGCTTAAATTGAATCTATATTTTGAATGCACAATTCCAATGAGTTTTCGTAATACCTTCCTTTACAATGTTCAACCATACTTCAATGTTTATAAATTACACTTCAGTTATATAAATTGTTTATATCAAAAAACCAATCAATCAAAAAATAATTGTGTTAAAGAAGTTCAATTAGTAAAGTTAATGCACAGGATTACACTAATTACTTTAGACTCTTATCCCAAGGAACTTTTTTGGGCATAACAGTAGATATTATTGAACATTTAATATTAAAAACCCTATATAAAGTAAACTTAATGTGGACATACTTGTCCATCTGAAACAACTTTTTGAAATCAAACATACGATTTAATTGGAATCATTACTAATGTCTTCATTCACATCTGCATTGTTATTTAAAACAGTACAAATTTAAAAAAAAAAATTATCTTAGTGAAAACAATGCTTAAAAATGTGAAAATGCAAGTAACAGTTACAATTATGATTGCCAGGAGAGTATTTTTATTGATTTAACATTTAATCATTATTGTACTTACGATAACTTGTTATTACTGGTGACAAGTTAATTGCACTAAGAGGCAAATAGGCAAAAGCAACAAATTTCCAAATAGATGAATACTTTGTGATCTCCGCAAATTCTAATATGATTATTCTAACAAATTAACTTACATTCGCAATTTCTCTCCAAAGAACATCTGTATGTTCAAAAACTCAGCAAGCATTTGGTGATAAATATTTAGTTTATGAAAAAAATTAAGAAATTTAGGTGTATTAATTGAAAGTGACGGCCGACATTTCAGTAAAGGATATTTTACTTGACCTCGAAAATCCATATGAATTTTTCCCCTATTCTTTTTTCCCCCCTCAAGTACTATCAATTAAAGCATTCTTATCACAGTTTTATGATAGCATTTTTGATGGAAAATAGCTATTTTCAGTACTTCACTTAAAAAGGTAATTAAATTGAAAACACTAACAAATAAAACTATTGCAATACTTTTGAAAAAGGTTCCAAAGTTAGTCTATATAATTTACCTTTCTTATTAAAGTTTTCTTTTTTTGTTCTTTTTCTTTTTGCAATTCTTCATCTGATTGATCTAGAAAGGTAAATACATGTAATTTCAGTATTTTTTACAGTAAGAACAATTTATAATTAAGCTATCTAATGCAGGAAGTTTGCGATAAGAATCTTACATTTTAAAATGTTCCTCTGTTCAAGCTCCTCAGGAGTCGGCCTTAAACTCAGCCTCCTAAAAAATTTATGAGAATAAATATATCAATTAGTAAAATGCTGTAGCCATTCCAACAAAAACATAATACTAAGCTAAGTAACTCACTCAACATACTCAAATGTAGAATATTGCAATAGTTCATAAGTTACTCTAACATTAATAAAATTAGAGCTTGTTTTATACACACAACAAAATTTAAGGAAGACACTAAACATCTCCAAAAAATGCACGAATATTTTTTTTATTAACAGAAAAGTTGTGATGTCTGAATAAAAAAGGACGCACTAATAGTATTTTGAATACTGCTTTACTAAAGATATCTGTATCAAAACAATTATTCCACAGAAAATGGTGTGCACATTAATTGCTTTAATGGCAATAATTAAAGTATGTCTTCCAAGGACTTCTCCATTTGGACATCACCTTTTGTCCTTTATTATCAGTTCTTCAAATGAAAATATCCTTTGAACTTCTGCAGATGTTATTAGACAATATTTGAAGCATTTAAGTTTGCCCCATGCTGAGTTTCTCTCCTAACCCTTAACGGCGGAAACTAGTTTAGGAAGCCGAAATTTAGTGTTTTTTGTGAATTCTTTTATGAGATTAGAAGTATCAGAATTTGTTCAAATATAGAGGACATTTTACTCATGTCTTGAAGTGCACATAGTAATTTTTCCAAGTGATTTCAGCTAGAAATAGTGGAGTTAGAAGCTGATCGATTGAAGGGAATGAAAAACAGTAAAAAAATTAACTGGAAAAACGATTTGCATTAATGAAATGAATTATTAATTTAAAAAATAATTGATTAAATTAACAGAAAGAAGAATTTATGTATTTATGCTTCTCTTAGTTCAAAAATGGGAACAGCAGCACAAATTCTGAATTATGAGGAGCCCCAAGTGAGAGAAATCTCATTTTAATTAGTAATTACAGAACTAAAAATGCAATGATTTTATTTAGTCACCAGTTTGCTTCTATACTGCCGTGTGCAGGTAAAGGGCAGTAACTGCAAATATTTCCTTTTTTTTTTGCATTTTTGTCATCTATTGTATGTTATCTTTAGTGTACAAGCTTGCTTATTTAGTTTCCTTTGAAAAAAAGGCTCGAAAACAAGGTCAAATTTCAACATTTCCGGATTGTTAATATTGAATCCACCACACATTTCTTCAAATATCTCGAAAACACATTTCTACAAATATTGCCGTTTACCTGCACACGACAGTATAGGCTTAAATAGGAAAAAAAAATCTAGATTTCTTTGTTTTTACTTGCGAGTTCATTTATAATTTCCTCAAGCGTGATGGTGACTTTGCTTGATTTCAGCACGGCAAGACAAATCAAATGTTCATTATACATAGTAATTCTTGAGCATGTTTTTAGCCTTCTCTAAGTCAAGAAAGATCTCTCATATTTTCAGATGAGAACACAATCTTTACAAAGTCCTTTAACATGAAGAAATTCGTCATTGCAGGAAAATTAATTTAGTTGGTTCTGTTTAACGTCACTATTTAACGACTTCCTCTACTTAAAGACTACTTCTCGCTGATCCGGATGCTCCACTATAGTTTTAGAAACATTCCATTGAAGGACGCATAATCTACTGTATTCAAATGAGGAGGGTTGAGGCTTTGCCAGTTTTAGCTCGACATAAAAGCATGCTTTCCTTTTAGGGTTTGTCTTTAACAAAATACGAAGAAAAAGTAACCCCTCAAGAATGGGGGAATAAGTTACAATAGGAAACAAATGAGTAACTCCGTTTTGGGAATAAAAGGGTTTTCACGTTCACACGCAGTACGGTTTTGAAGAAGAAGAAAAAAAGATAAATTTTATTTTTTAATTGTAAGAACTGAAAGTGTTATGTTTGTCTGGAATAATTTTATAAAAATACATAGGATTATTATAATTAGAGAGCAAGCAATAGAGTGGTTGGGGGGGGGGCTTCCTTGTGTGTGCCACACTAATAAACAATAGGCAATTTGTTTATTTGGCATAATAAATTACATTTTCAAATAAAAATTAACAATAAGTTAAGCTTCTCATTCAAGAAATTCATTAATAACATGAGATAACATACAAGTTTCAACTTCAAGGCTTCACTAAGTCAAAAAATTTAGTTTAATTACCTTGTCAACTTTTTCTTTACATCCTCCTTCGTTTCATGACTTTCTTGCTCGGAATGAGCAATGTAAATATTTTTATCTATTAGCTCTTGGATGTCTGGGCGTTGAGCAAGTTTCAAAGCTAAGGAATCTTTACGAGCTACTTTAGCCACTCTCCTGACTTTAAAAAGAAAAGTTTTCAGTTAGTATATTATTTTTAAAATGAGATAGGAAACTCGTGACAGACACAATACTAATTTCTGTTTTCAATAAAGAGAATGTCAACATTTTGTTCAGTTAAGATGTAATGAAACGAAGTTAATAAAATAAGAATAAAATCAATGTAGAATTTCAAATGAAATAGTTTTTGAGTACTTTCTTCAGCGAAAAATTATATTTTCCCACAGATTTATACAAGGATCACAAATATTCATAGATTTTAGAACAGTACGGCATTTTAAATGAATTTTCCACCAATTTAAACTTTCCTACAAGCAAAATATACTTTTGGTTTCTTATTTTACAGCAGTTTCAAAAAGTTCCTTTTTTTTTCCCAAAAAAATTAATATTTAAGCTAAAATTAATGAAATGAATCACTTTTCGGTCGATGAGTATTCTGTGAAAGTTGGATTAACCATCTTGTGCACTTCTATACAAATTAACAACATAAAGGTTACCGCTCTCCACACAAATAAAACACCACAAAAAAGAGTTCTGATATTCTAATTTGATTGATTTTTAAAACTGAATTAAATCACTATATATCTATACATACATACAGAGATGTTTGATGCTCCTACAAGCATATTTTATGCTTTTTATTTTCAATCACAATTGTTGGCATGGGTCCTTTTCCCATATATACTGGTAAAATTTAAGATATTAAAATATCAAAGAATCTCCATTGTTCTTTTTTTTTTATTCAAATAGAATTACTGCCATTTTGACAAATTAATTTCCTTATACATATTACATTTCCTTACATATACACTTAATTCATGAATTCATAGCTGCCAACCTCAACATTAAACTAATAAGGATAGGTATAAATATATAGGTATAATATAAAATTAATAAATTAATAATAAGTCAAATAAATAGTAGGACCATAGAGGGACTGAAACAGGGGCAGGAAAAATTTTGCACTTAAAACTCTTAATTTCTATTGTTATGCATAATTTTCCAATTGAAAAGTAGCGTAACTATTAATTTGCTTCAACTTAAGTGTATTTCAACTGCAGGCATTTATAAAAAAAATTAATGAGTTTAATAAATGAGTAGAGAAAATTAATTCAAGTATTTGATATCAATAAAAGTAGATAATAAATGAAACTTGCTCAAGGAAATCTCAATAGTCAATAGACAGCAAAAAATACGAAAAGAAATTCAACTTTATAAACAAATACTACATTTTAAAATATTTATTCATTTACTTTTATTTGGTCACCAAAAAGGAAAACAAAAACTGACATACATTTACAACATTAATATATTATTAAAATAAGTCAAATGCTTGGTTGCATAGGTTGAAATAGCTTTTGCACTTCAAAGTAATTAAAATCTTCACAAGATGTAAAAGGATTGAAATCTCGAAAAAAAAAAAAAAGGTTTTTTTTACCCATACAGGCAAATTTTTCCATGTCAACAATTTCATAAATTATTTAAAATTCAATAGCATTATTGGCAATGCTAAGTTTCAAAAAAAAAATCCAAAACTCCAAAAAAAAAGATATTTTTTTAGTTATAGTCGAACTTGTAAATAAAAGTTAAACAAATAAATACTGATTCAATCTGATTTAATTTTATGCTCCATTAACGTTAACTAAAGAACTAACAGTGCGGAAAAGTGAGGGAAATGCCAAATCTCACAATAAACATTCATGTAACTAATCATACGGAAATTTGCAAACATTTTAAAAATTGTGACTTTAATAAAGCTAAAAAAATTTAAATCAAAATTTTACTGACCTTAATACTGAATAACAGTAGTAAATAATGAAAAGATAAAGTATCAAATAAGGTAACTGCAAACACTAGTCTGCTCAAAGTATGGAGGAGACTTTGATGATTTGTTTTCTTTTTTTCCGGTTTTTTCTCGAGTACATCTGATATTTAAATATAAAACAACTTTCCCAGTGTTGCATTCAATGGAATTTTCCCTTGATGGAACATCACGCAACCATGTTCGAGGTTGAAGCCAACATGTTGCCAGTCTTATTTTCTAGAGTATGTCGTAAATTTTATGTAGTTTTCCCGGTTTTTCAGTGCCATTAGAAAATTTTCAGTATTCCCGAGTGAGTGACCACACCCTGAACATCCGTGCCTCGACTGGGATTCAAACCCAGGCAATGATGCCGCAGTATTCTGCTACACAGCTTATGCCACTGAGACTAAAACTAATCAATGAAATACCAGTATTTTTTAATGTAAAATAAAAACAAAACATGTAACAATTTACAAGGTCTTAAGTACATACTAGCTGCATCGCCTGACTTTGCATGGTCTACCTCGAAAATAAAAGTTTTGTCAAGTGACACATGTTCAACAACCAGGCTTGAACAAAAATAAAAACAGTAAAATTTTGCGGCTGATTGCAGAAAAATAACCAAAAAGGAAACATTTTAAATCCCCGATTACAAAAAAAGCCTCAAAAGAAAATACAGAATTTTACTTGTTCAAATTCGAGAAACAAAAATGGCAACAGATTTTTCGTCTCTATGATTTTCTTCACCACTATAAATTTTAATAAAAGCATTGTTACGGAAAGTTGAGATGAAGCACTGAATAACTATTTGAATGGAAGAAAGCCTTCGAAAAATAAGGATTTCATGTTGAAATCTAAGAGTCATAATTAATAGTTTTTAGTTGGTATCTTCGCTAATTATTATTGGAGGATTATGCTAAATAGCCAAACATGAAGACGAGAAGATTACGAATCCATCGATACCTGGTTCGATGATCAGTGCGCTGTCGTTCAAGAGAAGAAACTTGGACATAGATACATACGCTCAGTTTTTAATTATAAAAGATTTTCTATACAGAGTTTTTTCTTTTAAAGGGGGTAGGGGGGCATATTGACTTCAGTGATCAGATAGTCTAATTTATCATAACTAATATCCAAAACAAAAATAAGCTGTAAAAATAAAATAAAGAGATAAATGCTCTAAAATGATTAATATATTGTACAATACAGAAATTACACCCATTTATGAAAATAGCAAAATATCATTTGCACAAAAATTAATCAAAGAAAGGAAAAAGATTTGGAAAAAGAAATCCAAATTAACTTGCAAAACTTACATTCTTCATCATCTCCATAATAATCTTTCCATAATATTGGACTATCAGATTCTGAATCCGAGTCATCCGACGTGCTAACGGATATTGATGGAACTGGACGGTTTTCTTTTCCATCACCAGATGAATTTCCCTTTTTCAATCTACAGATACATAAAAAAAAAATAAAATTGTATAACAAAATAATTTTTTTGTTGTTGAATGAAATATACAAATAAGTGAATTTATTTTAAAACAAAATAATAAATATGTTTAAAAATTTCTATAAGAAACTAATATTTGAACTATAGTGAAAAATTGAGCTGCAAGAGTGACAAATGTTTTATTTCATGAATATGTTACAATTGGTTTTGTTTCACTTAACTGAAATTACAGAGGACAAACACTGAATAAAATGCAGATATTGAAATCAAATAAAATTTTCAGCTGTGTTTCATGCTTATTTCACTTATTTTCATTAACTTTTATTCATTATTAAAAAATTAACAGATAAAACTTACATAACAACGTATTAAAAATGTATTGCTCAAGGCAACTGAAAATCCAACACCCCTTTACAATTTCATTTTTTTCAAATTTTCCTGAAATGTTTTACTAACTCCTTCTTAGGGAGTCTTTCTCGTCTCCAGAAGTCTTTCAACTTGGCAATGAATGCAGTCCACACACTTTTTTCCCACATATTCGCCATGATTTCCTTTAGATTTTTGAATTTGAACAATTCTTGTAGCATCACTCAGTGAGTCATGCTAGCTAATTTTTATTTACCGATTGGATGATTCCACATTTTGCTTGTTTACCACATTGAACATTTTAGATTATGATTGTTTCATCTGACTAGCATTTGTAACTTAATTCACTATCACTCTAATTAGCTTTCTACTCAAGATAAGTCCTACAGTTAGAGCCTTTAAGTAGTCATTTGATGTAACAACTACAAATAAATACATGTATACTAGCTGCGTTGCCCGGCTTTGCCCGGTCCACCTTGAAAATAAAAATTGTGTCAAGTGACGTATACTCAAAATCAGGCATAAAAAATAAATAAAAAAAAAATCATGATTTCGCTTCCAAACAATGACGACAGATATTAAAATACTTTGAAGAAATTAAATCCAGAAAGATAGATTTAAAATGCATAACCGTGGAAACACAAAATAAAGTTTAAGGAATTAAAATGCCAAAGAAAATGGTTCACAATTTGAATGGAATCGAGATTTCTTAAAATTGATTTAAAATGGCTTGTAACTTTTTTTCCTTTCGAGATAAAAGCTTATTTTTTTCGACCATAGGTCGAGTTAGATCTGGAGTTAAAAAGGTCGCTTTTTCCCAATGGCGGCAGAAAGAAAGCTGTGGGACAATTCCTTCATTTTTTATTGATTTATTTAATGAAGAAAGTAGTGCCTCAATTTCAGCTAAGCCTAAAAAAGTTCAAGCTAAAAACGCAAATAACTCCCGCCGTAATAAAGTTAGAGCATTGAAACTAATTGCGCAGAACGCGGAAAATTCTACCCTTTCTAACGATATGTAATATTAATATGTGTAAGTAATTTTTCACCCCCCTATTTCAGAATTTAGGTGAAAATTGGACGTAAATTGGAATAAAAAAAGAACTACTCATCGAATTTTATTCGAACTGGTCTGCAAACCTTTTCAGGACTTAAAGGAATAAAATGGGAAAATTTCAACGCAATCGGCCGGGTAGTTCTCGAGTTTTGCAAGTTCAAACACACAGACGCTTTTTGGGGACTTCATTTTATACTATGTAGAGATACACATGCATTTCTTTCTCTCTTATATTCTGCCAACAGGCAGTGGGATACTTCAAATATTTAAGGGGGTGCAGGAGCACTGCAACACTCCCCAGAGTAAGGGTCTCTGAATCTTTTCTTAAGATACAGTGGAAACAGTTTAACACAAAGCTGAAAGAACCGGAAATTTTTTTTTTCATGTTAAACAAACTTTGTGTTAAAAGATTTATATTTAAGTGTGCAGTATACAGTCCGGATCACTGTACCAGTTTGGGGTAAACCGATTTTTAGTGTTAAGCATTTTTGTGTTAAACGTATTTCACTGTACTTAAGTTCCATTCATAACCTTGCGGATAGCCCAAACTGCTGCACTTACCTATGGACAATAGAGAGCCTTTGAAAATCAGCACAAGTAAAAGGACCTTTCTTTTTCAAAGCACTCTTTTTAGGCATTGCATTCATTGGATGAGGTTCTTTGGCAGGGATCTCCTCCACATTAGAAGCAGTGGGAGGATCGTGTTGACCGACATAAACTATACATGGGCTTTGAGAATCGACATCTGAAGAATCCACATCTTCAAGATCACTTTGATCTTCAGATGGATCTGAAATTTAAAAATATACACATGAAAAAGCAGTAAGTTACCGTCCTTAAGCCAGGGCTGAGGTAGAACTTTGTACAATTCACGGAGATCAGTCATGACATCCTGAGATTGCAGTTTCATACTTGGCATGGGTTCATCACTCTAGAATAGTCAATAACAGAGCTGTAGTTATCAGGTATCGCTTGTGAACTCTGTTTTAGCCACCAGTTTGAGAGTAATCTCAACTACAATAAGAGGACATGTGCCTCCAGCTCAGTTATTGACTATTCAAGACTGATGAGTCTGCAGTCTCTGGATGTCATAACCAGGCTGTTAGTACATAGCATACAAATAAGTGTCAAATGTTTTACAATTAAACTGACTTTTGGTTGAGGTAAAATAATAGAGAAATTTCAATGAAAACTTATGCATTTTACTTAAGTTTTATTAAGAAAGATTGAAGAACTCAGAGTGAGAAAGGGCTGTAATAAGCAACATTTCAGGATGAAATGGCCAGTATTTTTCTTTTGGACTGCATCAAAACGAAACGTGTTCCTACACTAACTTTATAATGGTGTTTGATGCCTTATTTACTTTATGAATTGGCGAGAACAAAGAAATAAGGTTGAAGTTCATACCGTAACTGCCTTTTCATCAATTTACTACAGTGAAACTTCTGTTTATTAATCCTCAGTGATAAAAAAAATCACTCTTGGAAAATACAAAAAGATTATGATACTCTCCAGTTACATTTTATAAAGTCATTCATTTTTCTAGGATCATATTTAGACAACCCCTTTCAAAGTGTGAAATTTATATAGCAGTTTAAATACTTGTCTGACACTGTCTAACATAGGACCGAAATGACAAATTTTTAATGTTGGACGTCGGAACCAGGGGTTACCCCCCCCCCCCAAGGGCAAGGGGTTACCCACCGCAATATCTTGGCCACCCCCTCCCCAAAAAAAAGCAAGAGCCACCCCCCCCCAAATGAGAAAAATACCCTTCAAAACACACACACCCCTAAGAATTTCAATCGCGCAGTCTGCACCATGATCCCCTTTAGGTGGGCACCCCAGCTGAAACATTGAATTTATTCAGTGGGTGGGTTATTTAATGGAACTTTTAATGTTGCTTCAATTAGCCGGTGAATTATTTTACTTTTTAAAGGCTGAATTTAATGTCACCTTTTTTATTTATTTATTTATTTTTGAAGGGGATATATTAATACATTACAAGTTTGCTTAATATCAACACAAAAATCTGAACGGAAAATGATCAAAAGATTTTCCTGTTCCCAATTTTAATCTTGCTCAATTTCAATTTACTTGAAAATATGACAACCTATTTTGACAAGAAGTTTGCTATTCCAGAATTTTATTATCACAAAACAACTATGCCTTACCTGACTGAGAATGAAATTTAGAAATGATGGGAGGTGAAGGATTTGAGAACATTGGAGGAGGTGGGATCAGTCCAATGTCGTTTACAGAGATTGGAGGTTCTGGAAGAACTGAAAGTATCGTTTCCCCATCATGCGAAGGCACCTCTTCAACATCTGGAAGGTTCAACAAGGAAACATTATGTATCACAGGCATGGCTGAAAAAGAAAAAAAAAAGTTAACTGCAGAGAAAGGGAAAACTATACAGTAAAATACTAAAACTACGCAGTCGGTTGCATGAATATATCATCAGAAAGATTCTCAATTATAATACTAGCATAACAGAATTCCTCTCAACATATGAATACACTGTAAGTCAAATATTTTACAAGTTTTAGCAATAAACACATAAATGTAACAAGTCTACACTAGGAATACCAATTCTATAATTTTTAATTTTATTTATATTTCTGGGTAACGTGCAGTAAATAGGAGCCAACATATGATAAATTACACATAAAAATTTTAAACAAGTTATATAAGCTATGTTTTTTTTTTTTTTTCTTTTCCTACTCAGGCTCCTTGTTCACTTAAAAGTATTTTACTTTCTAACACTGTCTTTGAAATGTTTCCAAGCATCTAGACCTAGAAAAACACATTTTTTTATTCTATCATTCCTGGAAACTTGCCTAGGTATTTAAAACATTTTTTATCTTTATAAAACTTTGACTAATTGTTTTAAGAAGCTAAACTGGAATTTATGTGGAAACAACAGAACTTGATCGGGATCAACCAAACTTTCCTTCTCTGTATTTTTTTGTTTTCCTATGAGGACACTTTTTTCAATGATTCTTTGTTTTGTGATTGTGCCATTCACACAAGAAACAAGGGTAATTTGTGGATCTTGCTTGTTCACAAAGGACTTGTTCCCAAGCAAGGGAGCAGGGAAAACACTTTCAGATTAGTAGATATTAATGTTCTTAAAATTGCATAATGATGAGAACTAAGGTTTAATTCTCGTAAGATTCTTTCAGATACACAAAATGCAGTAATTGCACTGGAACTAACTTGCTGCCACTATGCAGAAGTACTATTTTGAAACTTTTCTTTCAAAACTCAATGAGGAGCCTCCATTCGTTTAGGTCAATTGAAAATGAAATTCATCAATCCAGGGACATTGCAATATTAAACCAAGCCACTATCTTGAAAAAAGTATGGTAGGATCTCTTTCTCTGGATCATAAGAAAATCTAACAGGTCTTCTTTTAATTTTAAATTAAATCTATGAATATTTTGTACCTGCTGTATAAGTCCAAGAAAAAATTAATTTGTGAAGTATATTGGTCCCATTGTTGAAAACTAAAGTTAATTCAATAAAAAATATAGTCATTTGTTCACCATGGTTCCATTCAGGAGCACCTCCAAGGGGGGGGGGGGGTCACTTTTCACTTCAGGGTCTTCCATACCCACCACTATTTGTAGTATAAACAGTTGAATAGGACCCTGAAGACAGCTCTGATTATTTGATCCAGACCAAGAGCTGAGAATCCCTGGTCCAGAACCCCCAGAGGTGTTTTTTTGGGGAGGGGGGCTCGCTGTGACCTCCCAAGAAATTTCCTTATTCAGCAAATTCAGAGATACAGTCGAACTCACTTATAACGAGCCCTGATTTAACGAGGAAATCAGAATTACTTGGTTAGTACAATGCTAAAGTCTATAGGAGCATAACTCGTTTTTAACGAGTTAACCCCTCTTAAAGCGAACAATAGTTTGCGATTTATAAAATTTCTATTGACTTCCAGTACAGTTAATCCTTTCTTTGAAAAATTCCTTCAACTTTTGAAAGTTAGCGATGAGTCAGAAATATCGAGAACACATGATTACTGCACTTTAATTTATGGAGTAGAAATTCATTTGAAAGATATTTGTTGAGTACTTGCTGCCAACATTATCACTTCCAAGATTTTTCCCCCGAGGTTACTCTTGCTCTAATTCAAACTAAAGCAGATGAAAACAATCATGAAAGCAACAACAATAACGACAAATGTGAAGAATTTTAAGGCAAATCTTGTTTAACACAGTCAATGACTTTTGATATGCAGAAAAGCTGGGGTACAAATGACGATGGTTTTCAAGCTATAAGCATTTTTCCAAAAACAGTAAAACAAGAAAGAGACAGCTAGATCAGTTTAAAGCATATTAACTTCTTTGGAACTGCACATAAATAAAAATCACATAAAGCAAATGTGTTTTGAAATCTTATGATTTTTAAGACAAACCTGTTTTTACGAGCACTCTGTTATAGCAAATTTCACGCTCCCTTTGTGCTTGTTACAAGCGAGTTTAACTGTATACTGCAATGCAGTATACCAACAGTCTGGTTATGCCATACAGAGTCTGCAGTTCCATCCTTATTAGGACTTGTCAGTCTGGAGCAGACAATAACCAAGCTGGAGCCAGATGTCATTTCATTGAAGCTGAGAGTGCCAAGAAACTGGTAGCTGAATTAAATTTAGCACACCAGCAAGGGTCTGCAGCAATGGTACAGTTCCACTCCTCAATTGAGGGTACGGCCTTGGTGTTAACATACCTGCCAACATCTACTGGGGAAAAATCCAGTACGATTCAGACACGCGGCAATATCATATTTTTTGTTATTTTTTACTATCCATTGAAGTAAAATTAAATGCAGGTTCCTTACATTACATACATAATCGAGAGAAATGCTCAAAAAGAAAGAACCTCTAGAGTTGGCAGGTATGTATTAAGCAGAAAGTTACCGCCCTTATGCCAGGGCTAATGCAGAACTAGTTTGTTGGCACTCAGTTTCAATCAGATGACATCTGCCTCCAGCTCTATTATTGTCTATTCCAGACTGAAGAGTTCATAAAATTTACAAAACTGCAGTCTCTGTCTGCATGGCACAACCAGACTGTCAGTATATTGCAAATAGTTCTGCCTTAGTCCAGGTTAATGGCGGTAATTTATTGCTTAATATACAGCAATACTGCAATTTTTAAAAACTTGAATGTTCCTCTTCATTATGTGTACATACAGGGTGTCCTGAAAAAGGCCGACTGTTTCCAAAAATTTACAACAAGGGAATGGTTAATGATAAAAAAATTTTCAGAACATTCATGTGGTGGGCCGTAGGCTTCGTCCCCCAGAGTTCCAAATTTTAGTTCAAAGTTTTTTCCATAGATGGCGCTGCAGATAGTAAGCCTCCAAGTCAAAAAATTATTGGAATTCACCGATTTTTCCTCTGATTGCAACATGTGGTTGCTGCTGGTGGCAGCGGGCATTTTGAAAATGTTATATAATTTTGCTTATTAAAAACATTTTTCGAAAAACTATGATGTAATTGTCTGTATTTCTTTGATATTTGGTCTTACAATCTGCAGCGCCATCTATTGAAAAAATTTTGAACTAAAATTTGGAATATTGGGGGACAAAACTTACGGAACACATGAATTTTCTGCAAAAATTATTTTTTTATCATTAACCATTCTCCTGTTACAAATTTTTGAAAACAGTCAGTCTTTTTCAGGACACACTGTATTTGAAACATGTTACCATATTTAAAAAATAACTATCATAATTAAGCAACAAGCTCTATGCCATTCAGCAGGGACATTAGAAATCAACAAATACGCCATTCCCTCAAAAACATAGATACACAAAATCAATATTCTAACCAATAGCTCCTATTGTTGTACAAAAATAGCTGTTACCAACCATTATTGTGAGATGCTGAAGTGAGGATAGTAGATCCACTAGAGCTAGTAACAACAATGGTGTTATAAGAGTCCAGACATGATGAAGGAGAACAGAACGAATTCTGTACACCACGCTGCTTCTCACTCTCGGAAATACCACTATCAGAAATATATCCGTTGATCTGAGGAATGTGATTCAGATGTGCGGAATCTAAAATTAAAAAAAAAAAAATAGTAAGGATTTTAAACAAAACAGTTTATCTACAGAAAATTAATGTTTTTAGATTATTTGAATCAAATTTATGCCACTTGACAAGATTTTTTCTTCTTTTGAAAAAGGATAATAAAAATTCCACTGAGAAATTTTTTGAACAAACCCGATGCATCAAATGAATAAATAAAAATGTTAATCACATGTAACTAACTAACATTTAGAGCTTTATTAAACTTGTTCTAATAATTTTTATTTTCAGAGCAAGAGTATAGTTTCATTTCTTAATAAATTGAGTGCTCTTTTTTTCTCTCTAACCCTCTGTTTACTGTTTTAAGTAGAGGATATACTTAGTTTTTTTCCGCGGCATGTCAAAATAGATAACCCTATTAGTTGAGCTAATTTGTCTTTTTCTACTTAACAAAACAAAATGTAAAATTAAAACAAATTTAAATTCCTCAAAATGTAAACTTTGTTTAATTAAATGTTAACATACACAGAATTTAAGGTCTCAGGGCAAGAATGTGACAAGCCACACTTCTGAAAAAAATGAGCTTTATGTTCTAAATGCTGCTTTGATAATTGAAACAAACATGACAATGGATAATGTCACTTGGAGAATATCTAGGAACATATCTTGAAACACATCTAGTTTCAGTATTGCAGAATATTATATAGAATGCATAATAACTATAAAAATATTTGTAGAATGTTTCAAAAATTGGCCTATTTGAAAATTCATATCCTGTGGCATATCACATTCTTGCCCCTAGACCTTCAATTATAAAATCAGATAAAGACAAAACTAATTGTGGTTTGATTTTGAATAGTAATATTCAAACCCAATTTCTGTATTTTCCTCTCATTTATGTACTTCCCACATACAGCAGTGATCAAAAGAAAAACTGCATCACATGAAAAAAATTTGCATTTTAAAGACTTTTCTCAGTTAATAAGAGAACAATTGAGGCAATGAGAAGCAAAGGGATGTAAGTGGATATTTTCAAGTTTTGAGTAAAACAGGTTTAAAGATAACATTCTAGGTAGGCTTTCATTAATTTTTTTTTTAAATCTTGCTGTATAGCAGCAACTACCAGGGCTACTAGTACCATCTCTTGCCCCAAGACAGAAGAGAGGTTCACCTACCATGTGTACTGGCTATCTCGAAATTTTTAATTTTGCCACTTACATTCCTTTGCTTCTCACTGTCTCAATTCTCCTATAACTTTTGTCACATTAAAAGGCAAGCTTCAGCTGACATGTTTCAATAAAATTAAATCATCTACATAATTAGGGGACCTATACATATTGATGAAACCAAAAACCTTTTGAGCATCCTTCACCATAAATAGCGGGGCATAAGGCTGCAAATTTCAGCAATTAGTATACTTTTTATGATCAACAATTTTATACATTTTAGTTAAGTTTTAACTCAAATTCAGGACAATATGAGAATTTCTTTCAAAAATATCAATTTTATTTGCATGTTTTTGGCTTATAACTGGCAGTTTTTTATCCTGGGGTATCAAACTTTCAGAAAATTTGTCAGAATATAGGAGAACCAATGCACTAAAATCTGAAATAAAAGTTTTGGAAGTTTGATGAAATAAGAACAAAAAGTAACTAATTTCTCACTGAGCATGTTGGAAAGATAGCAATTTATAACCTTCAAAATTTCTTGAGCAATAGGTTTAGCAACTTATTAAAAAAAAATCTAGTCGAATATAATAAAAACTTAAGACATTGGCAACCAAATGAAGTCTAATTCATAAATTTGTAACACTTGCATGCACTCAGTGTGATTCGTGATAAAAATAGGTTATTGTGAACAATCTCTTATAATTCATCGCCTACCTGAGAACTAATGAAATTCGGCTCATTAGGTCACAGATATCTTAGTTTTTATTATATTCAACAGCAATTGTTTTTATGAGTTGCCAAATCTATTGCTCAAGAAATTTTGAAAGTTATGAACTGCTATCTGTAGAGTATTCTTTCATGTTAAAAAATAAAATATATATTTAATTACCTATTAAAATTAATATAAAATTAGATTAAGTATTTCTTAAATTAATTTCAGTATCTTAACTGTAGCTGTAGCCAACATGTGATTGGTCAACAGCCAAAAGCTAATTTAAATATCAATGGGTCAATCAGGTGTTGGCACACATGTAACTAAACATGTAACTGCATCTCCAACTGTTGCTTTTCAGCAACATGTTTTGATTTTCACCATGTATTCAGTTGCCTTTTATCTTGCAAGAAGCAAGTGGTGTTCATGTTAAATAAAAGATTTTTATAGAAAGGTTTATACTCTGATTTGAAACAGATAAATAACTTTTAATTATATAACACTATCTTTCACGTATGCAGTGAGAAATTAATTGCTTTAAATAATCATTTCATCAATTTTTCAAAATTTTTATTTTAAATTTCAGTATAATGATTCTCTTGGTTGCTGTTAAGTTTTCTAAAAGTTTGGTACGCCGGGACGGAAAAATTTGCATGTAATAAGTCAAAAACATGGAGACCAAAATTGATATTTTTGAAAGAAATGCTTATACTATCTTCGTGAATGTACGTGACACTTCCACGAAAATGTCTAAAATTATATTACATAGTAAGTAAACTAATTCCTGAAATATACAGCTTATACCCAACTAGTTACAATGAAGGATTATCAAAAAATGCTTTTTGTTTCATCAGTCTGTTGCTAGTCCTCTAAATGCATGAGTGATTTAATTTTTATTGAAACATGTAAGCTAGAGCATAGGTTTTGTGATAAAAATTACAAAACTTATAGAACAATTGTTCTCTTTTTCTCTAGAAATTCTTTAAAATGTGAATATTTTCTTGCCTGTCACTGTGTGTATTTTTCAAGCTTTGAAAATAAAAGAAATTTCTAATTTTGAAATATATGACAGTAGTTAAACAAGCTATCAGCCGGTCTAAACATACAGAATTATTTTTAAATAAACATTTAGGTTGTCTCAAAAATGTATTTAAAAAGGCGCAAAATTTTACATCAGCACAAATTAAAATGAAGTTGAAAAACACAAAAGTTTCTAAGTATCTCTCATATGAGCAAAATGTCAATTACCATTCAGTTTGCCATCTTGATCTTTATCAGAACCATCTGGCAAAAGAACGCCCTTTTTAATAAGCTCATCTTTGGTAGAACGCATTGATATTTTTCTTTCAAGAGCTGCAACCAAAGAGCAAGATTAGTAAAAATAAACAAAACAATAAACCTTTTATAAAATATTTTAATTTACCAGTAAACTATAAATGCTTAGTACATATATATTAAGGCACTTAATTTTAAAATCATGCATAAAGAAAAAAAAAACAGCTCCAGTAGATATAATATTTAGGGTAAATCTGAGCCATGCTTTGTACTTTGCACCACTTCAAATTTTTCAGAAAACTTGGCTTTGAAAAAAAAAAACAAGAAGGCCCAGCGTTGCACTCAGCTAGCAAGGTTTTGAAAAAAGTTTTCAACTCTAATTTAGAATTAAAAAAAGAAAAAAGAAAAAATTGCAATATTGTATAGACAGCTCATTGCATCTTCCAAAAACTCTAAAATTAATGTCAATTTACATTTTTGTAGTTGTTGAAATTGCCCTTCCTTTTATTAGATGCAATATTATAATAAATAATAGAAATCTTGTGATGTTGCAAAATATGAAAGAGTTTTTAAAAAATTAAGAAATTTCTCTCTGCTTTAAAGTTACACTACTTTCATTAAAATAATTTATTTTACATCCCAATTCTAACATGGGTTAAAGTTAAAAAATTTATTTAAAAGTTAGCTTTGGGAATTCCTACGATTTCGGGGCTTGGGGCAAATTCCCACATTGCCCACATGATAGCACAGTCCTAGATAGGGTCCCTTGACCCTATGTTATTTACGTTATTGCTCAATGTATTAATTGCCAATAATCATTAAAAATTTGATTCCCCACTAACTAGTTCCTTTTTCTTGACTGAAAGTTATAGGGTACAGCGGGTACGGCCTTGGATATAGACAGGAAACTCTCTGTAGCTCCATCAATCAAACTGAAAATAGCTCCATACCACCAGATTAAATATCAATTAAGCGTATTATAATAAATATCAGTAAAGTTTATTTGAGCTTTTTATTTATTTTTATTTTCTTATTTTTTTGGGGGGGGGGGGGAGAGATTCTTTAGAGCAGGGTCCTTGCTGGCACGGGGCCCCAATTGGGCCTCACTCTAATTGGCTTAACCCCGGCTCTGACTACAAAAAGCTTTTAATCTATTTTTTAAAAACTAATGCAATAAATATATTAAATTGAGTAGGGCAGTTAAAAATAAAGAAATTGTGGTTCAAAATTAAACTGAAGGTCTGACACAGGATTTAAGCTGCGTTCAAAAGTTTTTTAGCATAAAATTTAAAACTGAGGAAAAAGTTTTAGCAAAATGCCGAAATGTTACACGTTTTCATATCTTTCTTAAGGCCTAAGTGTGCTTCATCTCCAGGTGAAAATTAAATTCAAATTTCCTTTATTTAGACACACGGCAGTGTGTCAGCCAAGTTCGGAAATCAGGCAACACATCTGCCAGTGTATAGCTTACACGAACAATTTCAAGCTGCTTTCGACTCCCTCATTTCTCAAAAACTATTAAATCTACGTGCTTGAAATTTTGTGTGTCTAATAGAGCTGCCTAGCAGACCTATAATCCTAAATTTCATGAATGAACCTCTTATAGTTATGGAATTATTAAAATCTGAAAAGTGTCATCTTTTACACTGATGGACTCATCAAAATGTTTACGAACTTCCAAGAGTCTCACATACTAGATTTTCATGCATATGTAAAGGGAAAAATCTAAAAAGTCAAAAAACTACATTAAAATGGCAAAAAACTATGCTCATATAATCACTTCACCGTGCTGTGAGGCGATTGCAATATATTTCGCCAAATAAATCAAAACAAATTGGCTTGTCAAACGTTGCCAAAACAAGGTTGTTGAAGTTTTAAATTAACAATTTAATTTCTAAAGAAATGGGGCTTGAAACAATACTTTAAGTTCCACTAAAATGAAAAATGATCCATCAAATAATACAAATTTCAAATCTAGAGCTAAGCCTTTAAAATCAAAAAATACCCGGCTTTAAAATTTTATAAAAACTTTAGATCTTAATCAAATGCAAAATTTTACAGGAGGAGCAAAATCGGCAGCAATAATTTAAACAATTGAGAAATATTTTCGCAAATTCTGCATATTTGAAAATCTACATTATGATAATACCCCCAAACAATAAAGAAACTCCAGACAGATTTTGAGAAGAGTCTTAGCAATTTTCCTAATTGTCGACAAATTTGAGGCAGCCAAAGACCAAGAGATAATGTATGTTGGCCTTGCTGATAAATGGGAAAACAGATGATTATTGCCCACAATTGGCGATCGCACCAAGTCCCCAGTTATCAAAATATCTTCATAACTTCTAGTAAAAAGAAACCGCAAACCAGTGCACCATAACAGCAGGGGGGAAAAAAAGGGAAATCACATATTTGTAATATACGCTTTTGCACTTATAACTGCCTAAATTAGAACATAACCTTTGATTTAGCTTTTCAAAAAGTAATGATATCCCAACAAAACATAAATGTGAAAAAGAAGCCAAGTTTGGTTGAAATGAGATGCGGGAAAGACGAGATGCGGGAAAGACGGTCACTGACAAAAAAAGTTCAGATCTAAACAGTTACCAGGTTCCATAGCAGTTCCTCATAGAAGTTGGATTTCCCCATGTTCTTCAATTCATTTAGAAAACATTTTTTTACTTTCTTTGATATTGGATTTAAAACTTGGCAAGTTTGAAAAAAAAATTTAAGAAAAATAGTGATGACTAAAACTTGCCGCAAGTTTAAACCTCCTCTTATTTCCCCATAGACTCAATGTTAAAGATCCTAGCTTAATCGAATAATTTCCCCGGATAATCGAATAATAGTGATCATATTTCGCAAATATATTTGCAGAGAAAAATTTTGAACAAATTAAAAATAAATTAAAGTAAGAACTATTATTGATGTAAAAATATAAGGTAATATATTTCGCCGACAATGGGGGGGGGGGGGACAACATTCATATTCCTTCAAAACATTTCCATTATCATATCAAATCGTTTCTGTCTTTGCCATTGCATCAAAAAAAAAAATACATAGCACGGTCGATAATTAAATTAAATAGCACAAAGAAAGATACATTTTATACCAAACCATAATAAATTTATAAATATTAAATGTAAAACACAGTAGATGAGGAGGAAAAAAAGGGAGTCAGAAAAGTGTTCCTAAAAGGCTACAAGCAAGCAATCCACTGTTATGGAATTTTTCAAAAAATAATGTTCTGAAAAAAGTGGCCAAAACAAAGATTTCATGACTCAAGCCGGAAATTACTTTATAATTTTTAGAGACGTACCGAGTACTCGGTAACTATTCGGTACTCGGCCTACTCGGCCAATTTGCCGAGTACTCGGTACTCGGCCAAATTCTGATCAGATACTCGGCCAATACCGAGTAGTTGCAAAAAATTGAATATTGTCCGAGACAGATACTAAAATTTATAAAAAAAAAAAGCAAGCATTATATTCTGCAATCATTTACAATTAAAATTTATAAGTCGAATTTAAATTTTGAGAATAATGAAGTTTGTAACACTTCAATGGAATAAATCTTTATTTTAATGTCCCTAAAGTAAATAAAACTTATTTATTAAAAATTATGCAAAAAAGGTAAGTATAGAAAATATGGAATTTTTATATTAAAAATGGATTTTTGCTACAAACAAAAATTAGTTATAAAAAATATAAAAATACCTTTGCTTAAAAAATAAAAGGAAATAAAACAACGTTAAAAGCACAGTGCAGGAACACTTGGCATTACAAGGAATTCCTTTTTCAATGCACAAAATGGGAGCTCGTGGATTTAAAGGCATCCGACAAAAGTCAGATTTTTTTGTCGAATTTTACATTCTTTAGCTCACATGTTATAGTACACTAAAAAAGATGTTCCTTGTAACGGGAAGGGGGAGGGGGCAGAAACACGTGTCTGCAGTGTTCCTGCATATTTGTTTTATCTGCTTTTAAAAATTATTTATGTTTGGCGAACTAGAACTATAATTGATTGGTATACAGTGAAACCCCTCCTAACGGACACCTCTCTTATGCAGACAATTTTTAATTCCCCAGTTCCAATGCAAATAACATTATTAAATCCCTGTCCTGCGGACACCTCTCTATTGCGGACAAAAAAAATTGTCCTGTCAGTGTCCGAATTAGAGGGATTTTACTGTAATTTGTTTTAATTTCAACTGGATTAATCATACCTTTTATTTATTTTTAATTTTAAAAATAATTTTTTTGTAAAATTTTTGACACAAACAAAATTGTTCATGTAATGCATAATTAAATTTCAGCAGGAATTTAGTTTTAAAAACTATTATATGGACAAGGAGGTCTATACTACTATTCCCAATAAGTTCAAAATTCATCACATGTGTGTCGGTGGTTCTTCTTAAAACGTAATTGGTACTTGGTAACTCGGCAGAGTAGTGAAAGGCCGAGTACTCGGTAACTCGGTACTCGGCCGAGTAGTGAAAGGCCGAGTACTCGGTACTCGGCCAAAGTGCTACTCGGTACGTCTCTAATAATTTTCATACATACTTGTAATATCCTACACACACATTATATATATAATCATTTTGTTGTTTATTTAGTTTATTTTAAAAACTTTTTACCAATTACATTAATTATTTTTTTATATAGCTATTGATTTACACATATTATGTTATAAGACAAATGTTGTCAATTTAGATAGCTAAAAAAACTTCCCGCCTAATCAAATACCCTGCTTAATCGAATATTTCTTGGAACCGACGATATTCGATTAAGCGGAGCCAACAGCTTTAAAATCGAAAATAGTTTTAAAATGCTCTTCCTTCTTCATATGTTTATGGTCCGAAAATAGTTGTCTTTTCAAAATATTTGTGTCAATAGATTTCTGTCAAAGTCATTTTCAGTTAACCAACCATGTTTATTTTGAGGAAACAGTACCAGTCTCTACTTACTTCTGGACGTCTGTTCAAATTTGTCGCTCTTTTTCTTCCGCTTCCATTTCCAGGGCTTGAAGAGTCTGCCGAGCATGGCAAACCGACTGTGTTTGCCCTCCATGGGGGAAGGGGTGGGCGACCTGGAGTTTGAACCCACAGGGCCGGTTTTCATGACCCCATTTGCTTTCTTACCTGCAAGAAACAAATTTATTTTTTTAATTTTGTGAATTTTCATATCAAGAACACTACATACTTAATAAAATTATATACGCAACACGAAAAATAGCATTTGGAAAAGCTGATTCATTTGTTTACTCTGAAGAAAAAAAGGTCCTGATCACAAAAAAAAAAAAAAAAAAAAAACTGTAAAAAATAGTGACTGAACCATTCTTTATTAATGTATGTAGGAAAAAATCTGGTTTCAGTATTGTGGTACATATGTATAAAAAAAAAGTAAGTGAGAAGGAAATTGCAAGCCATTAGAAGAAATAAAATTTAACAGTGAAGCAAGTCATTTCCAATTTTTCCAGGGAGGGGGGGCAAAAAGTGTGTACTCAATGCAAATTTTATCAGAAAACAGAAAAAAACACATCCACTGAAATATAAAAACATTTAATACCTCAAAACCGGAATAGGGAGTGGGGGGGGGATTGCCCCATTCAAATGACCGGTCTCACAAAAGTGTTAGCTCCAATAATACTAACGAAGAGAAATGAACAAATTTGAAGAAAAAATTACAAACATATTTCATTATGACAGCTCTTATAACTACTATAAAAATAACAGGAAATATCAAATTAAACAATTTAATTTAATAGGGCATGCATCCTTCAAAATGCAAAAGGATTCCCACAAATGAAGTTTAAAGGTGATTTCACCACAATTTTTGGTTCCACTCAAAATCTGCCATAATTACTACTGAATTACTGACGGCAATAAAGTCAGTGAGAGCAGTGGTGGATTTAGGTGATAGCTTCTGGAAGGGCCATCTGAGATTTTTGAACAAACTTCTCATGTGTATATACGGCTATTTGTCATGTGTATATACGGCTAGAAAGGAAAAAAGGTTCAGTAAGGTATAATTTAACAAACAGAAGTTTAAGAGACGGAGCGTCAGAACTACTATTTTAAAAGAAATTTAGTTGGGGCAAAGTAATTACAGTTGCACTACTACTGCAATTAAGAATTTAAAGCTTCAAGTCTGCTTAACATGCTATAGTTCAATGCCAGTTTAGTATTTAGTAAATTGACCTAGGTTTGTAGCTTTCAGTCTATGATTCTAACGGATTTTGAGTGATCCAGTAACAGGGGCGCCCACACCTCTAAGAGAAAAGGCGCAGCCCCCCTCCCCCGACCATCGCGAACCCCCCCCCCCCCCCTCCCAAAAAAAAGAGCCCTTCCAAAAAAAAAGTGAAAGATACCCTAAAAACTTCAATGGCGCAATCTGTGCATGACCCCCTCCCCCCAGGACGGCACTCCTGCCAGTAAGGATTTTGAATGTTCCAGTAACGTCAGATTTAAGGGGTTGTCTACAAATGATGTCACGCTTTGAGGGAGTGGAAGGATTCTTGAAAATGTGTCTTTGAGGCAAAGGGAAGGGTTGCTAAGAACTGTGACATTACACATTTCAATTGACAAAAAAACGTTTTTGCGATATTGTGTGACAAGGGAAGGTGCTAAGGTTAAGTGAATTCTTGTGACAGACGGGAAGGCGGTCGAAAAAGTGGGAAAAAAAAGTGACATCATTTGCAGACAGCTAACCACAACATTAATCACCTCAAAGAAAATTTACAACACACGTCCCACGCATTTACACTGGCTGTGCAGATTATTCTTCTGCTTACTAACGTAATTTGAAAGATTCAATTCAATGACGGGAAAATAACGCCAGTTCAACCACATTCTTTAAATTTCATTTAGCCTTTCCTATTCTAGCGGAGGCTTTAAGAGTCGCCGGAAAAAACGGTGCAAGTTCGTGATGTTTCCCAATATTCATGACTGAAGACGACCACGTGACCTAGTTCCATTCTTCTTCTACGGTTTTCGAAGATAGTAATTATAGAAAGGCGTAAAAATTGAGCGGAACGCGTGCAGATCTCGCTATTTTAAATGATACCTAGAGACTGTAATTGCGGACACATTTCTAAGAAGTTTTACAATTCGAATGAATGAAAAAAAGAATGAGTACAGAACAGAGTATATTATCGGTTTTACCATCTTTATTTCAGAACACTGGAAGCTATGTTGTAAAAAAAAGGTGTATGGCAATAACTTAAAAAGTAGTTTTGGTTTTTAAGTCATAAGATTCCCAGAATGATTTTAGAAAACTGCTTTAATGGGGAAATAACGTGTCTAAATCAGCGTAGTAACATTTGAAAATTAATAAGCTTCAGTACATTCTTTTCATTGCTTCTAAACAAGAAAATAAACATGCTTTTATCAGAGCAGGAAATCTTTGAGGAGATTTAATTCATTTCCAGATACGCAAGTTTACCTACAAAAAAAATAATAATAATAATAATAATAAAAGTCCCCTCTTCTCCACTCGTCTTAATTTTAAAGCACGAACTGCAATAAATAAATAAAAATAAATAAAATCATTTCATTGCTAATTTTCCTTCCTCTCTTGTTTTTCTGAGTTGGAATTTGATTTTTTTTTCCCCCCAAATGAAAGAGTTACAGTTGAACCTCAATATAAGGTTGCTACTCGGTACTTCGCGAAACTGATCTAAAAGCCGGGGCGACCTTATAAACAATTCATGTTCATTAATCAATGAATAAACAACTGCATAAATCAAGGGTTTCCAAGGGGGTGGGTACCGCAAAGAGAGGCAAGGGGGCCACGAAGCGTCCATGGCATCCATTATTAAATATGTAGTAGCGATAGACTAGGGGGCGTGAGAAAGTTCTAATTCTTCAATGGGTGCCGCAAATCGGGAAAAGTTCGAAAATCCCCGACGTAAATTACACAATTCTTTTGAAGTTCCTAACTACGCTGTTAGTAATTTAGGAATTCCACTAAAAACACTTATGTATTTAATACATAGAAAACAAAAGCATGCATCGTTGGTAAAATGGAGATAATTATGATTAAAGTATTACAACAAAGCGCGAAACATTTCCGATAATTTTAGAACAAGCACCGAGTATAACAACATAACCATAGCAACTGAAGAAAAATATTCGCCAACACGCACAGGAATACAAGTCAACATAAAAAAAAAAGTCCCTATGGTAGACAGGGGAATGAAGTATACAATCGATCCACGTGATAATAATGATTCAGCAGAACAAAAGCCACGTGCTTTTAATTCTTAAACAGCATGTGATGAAAGCTTAATCATTCTAACGTAACTTCGAGTCATGGAATGCAATTAATGTCAATGAACTCGAAGACGCCTTGAGATTACAGGTTTAGCCCCCAAACAGTGAAGAGGTGAGCGCGGTTCTGAGCATAACAAAGCATTTTTATTATTATTTATTTGCATTTTTGGAGGAATAACATTTAAATCTCTCGTAGCGAAAGGTTGATGTCGGGATTCGTTCGAATTACTGAAATCAAGAGTTTTCCATTACATAAAACATATAAAAGCACAATCAATCTGCACATATTTTGTGTTCAAACTTACTTATTTGCACATTTTGTTCACAATTAAGTTACGGTAACACCCAGGGAAGTGCACAGGGAGGGGGAGCTGTTGGCCGAGCCCAAGCCTGAAGGGGGGCCCCGAGATTTTTAAAATGAGGGTGAAATGTGTAAGGATGTTGGGGTAAACAATATGGAGGGGAGCCTGTAAAAGCCATTTGTGACGGGTCCCAAAATTTCTGTGCACGCCCCTGGTAACTCCACACCAGAAGCAGTCTTAGTGTCCTTGGTGTGGTGTTGGTTATGGCCAATTGTTTTCCCTCATAAAATACCACTTTTTGCTTCATTTATGCACTAGTTCCAAGTAGTGAAACAACAGGAAGTAAAAAAACTACAAATAGAAATTTTATCAGCTGTTGGCAATGAGTCAAAAACAACCCAAGCTATTGCCAGAGAAAAAATAACGCCACTTAAGAAACTGGAATCGAAACTCAAGCGAAGTTGCTAATCGCATTTTGACAGTCGGAAGAAATATTCCATCTTCTAATTCTCTTATCCTTGACCTCTTCCTCCAAGGAACAAAACTCCTCCCCACACATCACACGCCCTTCATTCTGCAGACGATCAGGTTAATAGAGCGGCAAAAGGCTTTTGACTAGAGTAAGACGAAAACGATTAGGATATTTCCGAAATTAATTGCCAACAGAAACACAATGGAGTAAAGCCTCCCTGAAACCAAGCAAGTTTGCTTTCAATATCGTGTATTTCAATCGTACATGAAAAAAATCACAATATAGTTTGAATTAAATTTTGAATCAGCGACAATAGTGGCATGCCTCCCCCCAAAACAGTATCAATGTTTTACACGTTTGTTTTCGAGCAGTGCATTAAAATACGAGTAAACTATTTTCATGTCATTTTTACTGGCGGGGTTTTTTTTTTTAGTTTAAATTAATCATGCACAACAATTCGAAAATTTTCTTCTAAATTATGAAATTTTAATGATATGTCCTTACTAATTATATCCACCACGCACTAGTTATGTTAACTACCTTGCGAGTTTTGTGCCAAGAAAAGTAATTAAATTTGGATTTCAAATGAAATATTGCAACGTTTTACACTTTTGAAATATGTCACTGTTGTCGCCATTGAGCGATTTGTTACAAATTTCGAATCGAGTACTTGACGTGTAAAACAAGTTGTTGATGCATTCAATTACAAAACTTTCTTGAAGTAAACGAGGAAGCATACTATTGTGAAAATAACAGCGCTTGTGGACTCATTTCACTAGACTCACTTTCACCATTTCCGGGTGCAAATCTTAATTTTCTTTATCTCTTAAAAAAGAAGAAAGTCTATTTTAATAGCATTAATCTAAAGAATTATGAGTCATTTTTTAAAACTCAGTTCAAAATAATAAGATGCAGTCAACAGTGATTCATGAAGTCGTAGCATGTTTCCGTGTAAGCCATCCTCATTGTAATTTTGCCAAACAAAACCCCCGCCCCCAAACTACACTAGTAAGGACAAACGGTCATTCTAGCAAAGATTCCATCAAGATTCAAACAAGGAATCTCAAAATAACGCAGAATTATACCCTCAACTGAAAATAAAATCTGAACTTACGATTAAAAAAAAAGGCAAAAGAAATTTAATTATTCCATCACATTCGTTTATCCGTGATTTTCAGCAGGGTTTGATTTAAATCAGCTTGATTTAAATCGTGATTAAAATCATGATTTAAAATCAAGTTATTTTTAAAAAAAAAATCATCGATTTAAATCAATTGATTTGAATTAAGTGATTTTTTTTAACAAAGTCATTAATTAAAATCAGTTGATTTTACTTTTATAAATTAATTCTGCATTTTTAGGATGTATTGCTCTAAATTTAACTACACTGCATTATACTATCTTAACTTCCACAGAAAACTACATAGATCCCTCATTCTGTGTGTGTTACAGATTTTCACTCTATTGCTTTTAGGAATTAATTCTTATTGCTCCAAAATTAGTTTAGAACAAAATAAAAATTTTGAGTTTTTCTTACACACCATGACTAATATAGTTCAGAAAAGTAATTGTTCAACATATTATTTTACACTAAAAACGTACATGATAATGGAAACCTTATCTTTAAGCAAAGCATAAAACAAAATCAAATCTAAGCATTATAACGTATTTATAAATCTTAAAATATTATTGAATAGTTAGAGAACTTATCTTAATTTTAAAAGTAAGTTGAATGGATTCATCTATTGTAAGAAATATATTATGTTTATAAATGCAAAGTAATTAATATCTACAAATCTTTGAACATTTTAAAAAAATCAAAGAAATCCGATTTAAAGCAAAAAAATCCGACGTTTGATTTTTTTTTTTTTTAAATAAAAAAATTCACGAACCCTGAATTTTAGTAATATGCATCATGAAACTTTTTCAATTCTGGAATTTGCCGTTATTATTAATGATAGTCCATGAGTAAATTCTTTAATGCTTACAATGCAAAAAACATGATATTTAAGAATACTCGTAAATAAATGGTCAGGAAGCGATCCGAAACCATTCAAGTTAAAATTCAACACTTTAAACAAAATTGAAGTTTTGAAATGTAGTTCGGAATCAACTACTTGAGCCGATTCCGAGGATGTTCTTGGAATGTTGCAGTAGGCTGAGGAAGCGCATGTACCTTTACGAGGTATCATTCAATGAGGAATTAGTTTTAATAATTGAATCATAAACAAGATGTAGCCCTAGAATTAAACGTATTCAAGCACTTACTAAGCAAGTAAATTTTAACAAAAAAGATCAAATAAAAGCGAACAATCAGGTGAACAAGCGTGTGCTGAAATCGTTGCATAAGCTAAAACTGGCGAAATGATTATGATGAGGAAGAACAGGGTGGCGACGGGAATTGTGAAAAAAAGTTCCCAGATTTTTCCCCGATTTCCCTGATTAAGTTTACCAAATTTCCCTGATTTACGTTACCAATGATAATGGTTTTCTTTCTTTGCTCTACTTGAAATCCATTTTATGTTTGAATAAAATGCAGTATTTTATTCAAACAACTAGACTCCACTTGGAGTCTATGTGAAAATTTTCAACTTTCTAGGACATACCGTTCTTGAGTTATGCGAGATACATACGCACATAGTACGTACATACGGACGTCACGAGAAAACTCGTTGTAATTAACTCGGGGATCGTCGAAATGGATTCTTCAGGTGTCTATACCTTCTTAGGCACGTATCCACGTGTGGTCGGGTTGAAAAAAAAAATCAA
Source organism: Uloborus diversus (assembly GCF_026930045.1). Lineage (NCBI taxonomy): Eukaryota > Metazoa > Arthropoda > Arachnida > Araneae > Uloboridae > Uloborus > Uloborus diversus. Next base: position 243,805,871 of record NC_072731.1, on the reverse strand, counting down.
TATTCATTCCGGGGGCGCGCAAAATGTTACAAACCATGTTTGTAAAAGGAAGTAAAAATCAGTTCTTTTTTCTCATACAACGTGCACTCGCCACACTTTACACAGATCAAGATTTTAAATGCCAGATACATGGGCAAAAAAAAAAAAAAAAAAAAATCACACCAAGTTTAGTGGCAAAGTGCCCCTTTTCCATCGTTTTCCGGTATGAATGAATCACATATACCTCGCGGGGCTGGTCGCGAGCCAGAAATGCTCAGTTTAATCAGCAAGAACAATAACCCTGGGATTCCACAAGATGATTACCAAAGCATGACATGTGCAAGCTTTGGGATTAGGCCAGATCGGAAAATGCGTTTAGAGCAAATAAAACCGATTCATCTGACGTGATAAGAAACACCCGATTATGAGAGGTGAATTGCTTTTAAATCATGTTAAACGCTTTAGCGACGAAAAGAGTACGGCAATGGACAATAAAAGAAGTTTTGCGGCAGTAGTGGCCGATCTCAAAAGAAGAAAAATAAAAAGTAATTTTTTTCCTTAATGGGGCTCATGGAAATGTGTATTTAATAGCATCTCAAAGGGGTGGGGGTGGGGGAAACAAATTACCAGTAATTTTCAAAAGAAACCAATTTAATGTAATTTTCTCATTATTGGCAGTTTTAATGAGATGAAATAGTTTACTCTCTAAATATCACCAACAGTGGCCAAATTGAAACCAAATTTTTTAAAAAAAAATCGCAAAACTTGGCGACCAAAAGACTGGCGACATATCGCCAAGTGTCCACCAAATTATAACACCACTTGAGTTTACATCGAAATTAACAATGATTCCTCCCCCCCCAAAAAAAAGGGGCAAAAGACCCCTTTAGAAACACCCGAATGCAATCAAAAGAGGAGGTGCACAACTAGACCCCACTAGGAGTCTACGTACCAAATTTCCACTTTCTAGGACATTCCGTTCTTGAGTTATTCGACATACATAGGCGTGGTACGCACATACAGACGCCACGAGAAAACTCGTTGTAATTAACTCGGGAATCGTCAAAATGGTTATTTCGCGTGTTTATACGTTCTTTGGCACTTATCCACGTGTGGTCGAGTCGAAAAAAAAAAAACTCAACATTCAATCGGGGGTAAGAAAAATAGAAATTAAGGTCGATATTTTAATTAAAAAATTTTCGCGAATACAGTGTACTTCCTTTTTTGTAAAAGTAAGTAAAAAGAGAATCAAGCCTTTACGATTTTTAAGACACATTAATTTTAATTGATTAAAACACTATAATGAGAAGTTTTCGTTGCGATTACTGGATGATTTTTGCACATAAAATAGCAGAATAGTAAAAAAGTAAGTAATTTTTTCTTTAAAATTCGGAAATTTTGAACACTTGCCACTAAAGTTACACAGTTTATACACCAGTTTCTTAACTTTATGGAGTAATTGTGGCACGAAATAGCATTAAATTCAATTTTTTAATCAAATATTAGGTTATGTGTCCACCCAAATAAACCCAGGTGGTTTTTTTCGGGCTGGGCCCGGTTCGGCAAACCCTGTTATAGAGAAGCAATTATACAGAGCATTTATTTCTTGTAAAACTGCTTCTGCACACAGAATCGATTTTTTAGTAGGAAAACGTTTCTACAGTTTTGCCGAAATGACCACATTTTTCAAAAATCTGTTTTTCAAGACATTTCTTGTCGCGAATAGAAACGTTAGAAACCATAACTAACCAAAAATCAAAATTTTAAATTTGTTGTAAAAATAACCCTTCGTCTTCGAAATTACATTTAAAATACACTTTTTAGCAAAACAAGTAAATGATAAATTAAAAAACCCACAAAATAAATATGAAGAGTCAAGCATAGCTGCTAACATGCCAGCTTAAAAAATCTTACAATGTGCGAGGTGGTTATAGTTCTACCCTATTTTGACCATCATAAAGCAAAGTATTAAAATTTAAAGTATAATAATATTTTCAAATCCTTACTTTTACTTGATCTGTACTTTTATAAGGAAAAAAAAAAATTTAAACATAAGTAAATAAATAAAATGTTATTTCTTTGAACTTAAACTTTGAAAAGTTGCTGACTTCAAAACTTTCAAAATTATCTATCAAAAACTTGTTCAAAAGAATAGTTTTTCTGCTCTCAAAAGTACTGGAAGTAAAAGAAAACTTCGACCGTTCGCAATTTATCGTAAAATTAAAACCAAAAACCATACAAATCTGCCATAAGACCGTACAATCGTACAAAACTTCCGAAAATCTTACAACGTACTACGGCTAAATCGTACAAGTTGGCAGCTTTGAAATAAACTCAAAATTTTTCCACCAAAGCTTATCAAATGATGAAAAAAAATTAAGGTTGTCCTGTTGTGTTGTTACACAGAAAGACAATACACTACATTGTTACACAGAACATGAGACAAATTGATATTGCACTCGAGGTGAAAACAGAAAAATAACACTTAACTTACCTCTGAAAATCGACATTAAGTTTATGAAACAAATAAAAGACATGTTTTTGAGGTTTTTAAGGACGATCTGAGCAAAACAATTTTGTGTAGTAACCCGTACAGTTTTTCTCTAGAATGGTTCTGTCGTTAAATGAGAGCGTTCCAACATAAGAGTAGAAAAACCCAGCCATGAGTCATCAATCGATAAAGAGCAATAGACTAACCAGAAGCGAAATTTTGCTCTACTAATAAAAATACTCCTCCCTCTGTCCCAAATTAGTCGCTTCATCTGAGTACATTTGTACTAAATAATCTGATTATTTTATATTATTTATAAGTGTAGCAATTTCAGGGTGCTATGCTATCAATCACAACACAGTACCATCAGCGCTTAACGGAAAAAAATATTTGCCCTATTAAAGGTACCTTTTAATAGGGAAAATGTCATAGTTGACTAATTTTTGTTTGGCAAAAAAAAAAAGGTCAATTTCGATTACAGTTAACCTTCCTTAATCTGGACCAGATTAAACTGGACTTCGCATAATCCGGCAAGTCATTTAAATACACATACAGTAAAACCTGTGAAGTTGACCACCTTTCTAAGTCAGTGGCGTAGCCATGGGGGGATAGGGGGATCAAAAGCCCCCCCCCCCCCATGAGCCCCAAAAAAATAATTTTTCAGTCGAACCTGAAGATCCGTTTATAATGTCCTTTGTTGTTTAATTGATAAAGAATAATATATATACACACATACACATATATATACTATATATATATATATATACTTCAACCTTCAGAAATTAACAAACAACCTTCAGGATTTTTTCTCGCTACGGCACTATTCTAAGTTGGCCGCTTTTTTCAGGCACGGAATTAGCCCTTATCATATAAATCAACCTCTGTAAGTTGACCACCTGTTTCAGTTGACAACTAAAGTAGTGCACCGAGAGTGGTCAACTTACACAGGGTTTCACTGCACTGTGTATGCATAAAAGGCGAGTTAGAGAAATAATTTATTTTTGTAAGGCCTGTAAAATTTCATTTTCTTGCATTCAAATACAATTTTTACTGCGTACTGTAGTTTGTACGTAGCTTTGCTTGATGTGCAGGCTATTTTGTTCAAACCGTACTTTCATTAATTCGAACGATCTAGATATATTAGTCCGCATTAATGAGGGTTCAAACAGGGCTTAACTTGCATGGGAACTCGTGGAAGTTAAGCTCCTGCACTTCTCTTCAGATGTATAAGAATTTTCACATTTCAAACAAAGCTCAAATTATTTGAGGGAAGTAATGTTGAAGAATAGGGTTCCACACTTTTGTTAGAAATTAAGCCCTGCTTACACCAGCTTTCATTCAAAAAGACACTGATGATTCATTAATAAGTTGTTTTAAACCAATTTTCACTTAAATTGAAATATGTTTTTAACAATAAACAAACTATTTCGGACAAAGCATTCCCATCTTCCCTCAGTAAATCAGTTCCAAATTAATTTCAAAAACCCGCGAGGTGTGCACGTTCTTAAGCCACGCCTTATTTTGTAAGGACTCTTGCACCAGTAATCGCATGATAATATCTCGAATTGATACGAAGCAAATTCAATCGCCGATCTCCATACAAATTCAAAGCAAATAAACATTTTCCTACTGTGAGAAAATGAAAGGAACATTTAAATCAGTTCAATCAATGTCAAATTTACCCCCCACCCTCAAAAAAATAAATTAACTAATTTTTGCTTATTTATAGTGTTTTTTGCGATTACTATTGCAATATGTCATACAGTAATGCATTTGAAGTGGAGCATTTTAAGAAAATTTTGAAACTTCTGTTAATTAAGAACATTTGACGTAACATTTTTCATTAACAGAGAGATCATGTCAGACTGTAGAAGGCTCAGTTTTTGATACAAGAAAGTTTCCTTTGGGCTCGGATTTTGGTCCGAGACAATATCACTTGGGCTCGGGAGGGCTCGGATACAAATTTTCGGGCTCGGGCGGGCCCGGGCTCTTAAAAATGAGCCCGAACTCATTTCTAGTGTGAACCCAGAATTTTTTTAACTAGTTTGATACCGACTCAACCAGGGATTCACACGGATAGTGTAATAATGAAAAAAATTAAAATAGGTAGACTTTTTTTAAGCAAACATTATTTGTCCTTGTGCTCCCGTAATCAGGACATAAGGGCTTAAAATCTACCGAAATTTTAAGAATTAGCGAGAAATTGAATGTATCACCATTTCTTGCCGACGATTTCACCGTCTTCATGTAGTTGGCCATCCATCCACAAAGCGTGTGAAAGATATCTTCCATTACTCACTGAAACTCGCTAAATTTCGATACTTTTTTTTAAAATTTCGGCAGACTTGGAAGACCTCACCTTTCGCTAACGGGGTCACGAGGGCAAATAATTTATACGTGCAAAAACATGTTTTAGTATGCTCTTTTAATAGCTACTTATTCTGATTTTCATCATTACCACACTATCGTATGGTCGACTGGTCAGGAGGCAATGTTTGGTAAGTAATGGCTGTTGACAGCAGTGGCGAATCCAGGATTTTGTTCTGGGGGCAGCTGAGGTTTTTAAAATTTTGTGTATCCTTGTCATCACCAAAGTTCATTGATGTAAACGTAAACGAAGGCGTTTTTTATCATTATATGATATCTAGGGGTGTGAACAACTAATTAATTTTATGTGTGACTCAGAAAGTTTATCTTAAATTTTATTTCCTGTTAAAATTTTAATGTCGGTGTGTATCAAAAATCAAATTATTGCATTTTAGATACCATTGATAAGCCATTTGATGGCAAAAATGTCAATTCTTGTTAAGGATGAAAAAAAAGAAGGAAAAAAAAACTAAAATGCGCATAGTAATTGCAGATGATGGTGTAAACGAAATAGATGAAAAAAAAAAGCTGAAAACTGGTAAACTAATAGTTAAAAACAGCGAGAAAAGAGACAAAAATTTTAAGATTTAATAATAAACCTGCCATTTAAAGAGAGAGAGAGAAAGGAAGAGACAAGTATAGTTATGAGTCTGCACTTTTTTTCACGCTTCCTTCTTTTAAAGAGTAAATAAAGAAACCTTTGAAACAGGTAGGGCAAAATTTCTGAAATTCAAAGAGAAATTTCAGAAAACTTACATCCCCGTTACTATCGCAAAATCATGTATCAACCGAAGAGGGAAATTAAATTAAATGATAAAGATAGGATGGATGAAATTACGTATATCATTTTTTTTACATTAAGATGGATAAACATTTTAATAAAAGACTAAAAAAAAGAGTTTAATTCTGGTCTGGGGTCGGCTGCAGCCTCATAGCCGCCCCCACTGGATTCGCCACTGGTTGATAGCATAGCATCCCCCCCCCCCCCATGCACTTGTAAAAATTAAATGTTCAAACAAAATCAAACTCATCAGCACTAATAATCAGCACATAAAAATTCAACAACTAATTTGAGGCGGAGTGGCGAACCCTTTTATCAGAGTAAAAGAAGTCGAGATGTCATGCCAATCTTCAATGAATATATAAACTTGAAGAGCATTGTTATGGAGTAATCACCGATCGCCGACTCGGATCACTGGTTAATTAGAATAAAGCATGTGAGGAGACAAAACATTGTGTTGAATTCGCCCGTTAAATGGATCAAACAGTCGGATTAAAGGATCAATTTCAAAAAATTTCTAAACGAAAGTTACAGTTGACGCTAATTTAGTTATTTTTAAAGAGCTAATATAGTTCAGTGCACATTAATTAGAAAGAATAGGCATACGAAAACAATGCAATCACAGTGAGGCTGGCGGTCCTAAGATCCATTTGTTTTCACATTCTAAGGGGCGTGCACAGGAATTTCGGGGCTCGTCATAAATGACTATACCGGCCCCCTCCATATTGTTTACCCCCTACGTCCCAACATACATTTCACCCTTCACTTTAAAAATCTCGGGCACGGGGGCCAACAGGTGTCCCTCCCCCCTCCCTGTGCACGCTCTTGCGCATTCTAATGAAAAAGAATTCTTTAATTAAAAAAATTAAGCTACATAAATATAGAAATTTTTGAAAAAAGAATAGTTAAAATACTTTTTTTAACAACATTAAATCGAACTAGATTCTCCCCCCCCCCCCCCCCCCCCGCTCACGGCCACAGTAGATTTCTAAGGTACCATGAAACATTTCTAAAGGAGTTCCGCAAGAGATCAAATGTCTCGACTGTATTAATCAAAGCAAAAAAAAAAAAAAAACTAAGTGATCATTTCAATAGACAACATCAATATCTGAAATATACCGCCAGCTCAGTCAATTCCAGCCGAGGACTGCAGTTTCGTGCTTATTAGCACTCATTAGCCCGGCATAGGAGTGACGGAGTTGGAGGTGGAAAACCTCTAAAGGAAGCCAAGAGAGCCAAACAAGCTGGTAGCTAATACAGAAATAGCACTGACCAGACGAGTGACCGAAGCAATGGTTCGGTTCAACTCGCGTGACGAGTGCTAATAAGCACGAAACTGTAGTCCTCGGCTGGAATCGACAGAGCTGGCGGTGTCTTTCATGTATTTCTACCTTAGCCCTGGCTGTAGGGCGGTAACTTACTGAAAACATCAATATCTTTTAGCAATACAGTGCCTCATTTTTTAATACCAAACGCTAAATCACGCTAGACCAGGAAGGCAGGAAGGAGGGCCTTTGGTGGTGAACCACTTGAACTCTTAGCTTGAACACATACTGCCAATCGGAACACAGTAGTTCATAAGCGTAATGTACCCTTCATCACCCTCAGAAGAGCATTTCTGTAAGTGTTTGAGGAATAGTCTTAGTTATGGGTAGTGCTAACGCCCCTGCCCTCATAATTAGCCTATTGTTGGGGGGGGGGAATGCAAATTAAAAGTAAATTAATTTCATAGCCCTTCTTCGTAAAATAAATGTCTGCTTTTTAAACTAAAGCTAGCATAAGTAATCTTAAATGACCTTTTCTGTCCCCACTAACATTCCTCACCCATAATATCTGGCCTAAAAAAGGGCCAGTTCCCCCCAAATGCACCACTGGTCAATGGTCATGTCTCAATCCCAATATCACTTTTTCTTTTCTCAAATTTCTAATAGACGATTAATTAACTGTTCTGTTTCATATCATTTTTTATTTTAGCATTGACAGTACAAAAAAATATTTTGGAAAACATTATTACAATGGATATTACGGTTCTACGGGAGTTGGACACGTTCCAAAGCGCTGTTCTACCGAAGCAATTCCCTACACGCACAATCATTAACAGCTAATGTGATAAAAACTCAATTAGCTTTTTGTAATTAGTGCGAAGAAAATAAATAACCCTCTCGAAAGCCTTAAATATATTACTTTAACGAACAATTATAGGCTGGGACTTTCATCAATCAAGGAAACCGTCAATCAAGAAACAGGAAGGAAATCATCAATTACGTGTTCTGAGAAATGAGTTTCACTTTTGAAGGAATTTCTAAGAACAAAAAACTGTGGTCACTGCTTTGAGGTCTAACTCATTCCATTGCTTTCCTTTCCATTTCTGCCCAAAGAAAAGATTGTAGCGGATACTGGAGCAAGAACAAAACGCCCGGAACAGAGAATTGTTTAGGGTGAGAAGTCGGCTCAGGAGAATACAAAAAAAAAAAAAAAAAAGACACTATTTCAATCCCATTCAGAAAGCTGAAAAATGCGGTAGATTAAAAAGAAAAAAATAAGTATGATTTGAATAGCTCTTAAATCATGAGACGGATTAGTCTTCAGTTAGTTGATGCTTTTCAAAAAAGGAGGCAGTCAATTTCGTATTACAATAGATGTTTATGGTTAGTAAAAACTTAAAATGTTTATGGAAACTTAAAATTTTCAGTTCAATATTTTGTTTTCAGCAAAATTGCAAATATAGCAGGTATCTCATTTCTAGCACAGCTCATTCAATGAGATCAAAATATCGTTTGAAATTCAGAGAAATGTGGCACGATATCTAAGGCAACGGATACTCTTTCTAATGAAGATAAAATGCCTCGAACGGACAAATAGCAGCAGCAATAATTTTCTTTTATGAAAACCAATGTATCTACCCTTTGCAATAAAAAGATCGTTATTGGTAAATAAAGGGTTCAAAAAACTAAATACAAATTATAAGTAGTAAACTCCCGATTATCGGCGGTCGGATTATCCGCGGCTCGGCTTATCCGCGGGTCTTTCCACAATTGATTTTATTAATTTTTTAATGTTCATTAAAAAATTTTTAACTTTATGATTATGCTACTGTTTGTTTTTAGCTTTAAATGCATATATTTTTTTACATTCAATGTTAGTAGATGCAATGTAGCAATGTTTTTAGCTATAACTTAAATGTATGAGTTTTATTCATATTTTTAGCTATTGTATACAGTTGTATTGTTTTTTACCCATTGTTCGGATTATCCGAGGTTTCCGCTTATCCGCGGTTACAGTGCCACCCTATTCCGCGGATAATCGGGAGTTTACTGCAGTATTTGAAGTTCACTAAACTTATGTGCAGGGGTGGATCCAGTGGGGAAGCGGCGATATATCATCGGATTATTTGTATCGAAATATTCGCCCCCAGACCCCAATACCCTAAAATTGCCCTTTGGCTCCTTTTCCGATCGTGATCCCCTCCAAAACTAGATGCTGGACCCGCCTTTATTTATGTGGCTGAATAACATAAGTAGGAACATAATGCCTCCAATCATGCTGATGAATTACTTAGTGTTCAACATTCAGGATGCTTTGCCTAAAAAAATTAAAAGGAATGTTGAGAACAAAATAAAAGCAATAGGCCGCTTAATAATAACAAAAAGTCGAACGATAATAACTCTTGCAGTGGACACCATGAAGAAGTCCAGACACTGAAACCGATAAAAATCACGTGCCAATACCTCTGGATTAAATCTTTCATAAGCTGCCGCGAATCACCAAGCTATAACCTATAATTTTTAAAAATCATTTTCAATTTTTTTACTCGTCATTTAATAATCAAAAAACACATTCAACATTATTAAAAGATTCCGGGCTGTTGTGCTATGGTCCGAGTGTAGTAACTTCAAACGTTTCGACCGCATCTGCGACGGTCATCTTCAGTGGCTGCGTGGACGCAATTTCCAGGGAAGCGATTTCTTAGCACCTGATGCAAGTATCGCTGTTTTTTTTTTTTTTTTTTTTTTGAGGGAAGAGCTAGTACCCTCTAAAAAACCAGGGAAATCGCTTCCCTAGAAGCAGTGTCCATGCTACCACTGAAGATTACCGCCGCAGATCTTGTCAAAACATTTGGAGTTACTACACTCAAACTACGACACAACAGCCCGGAATCTCGTAATATCATTGCCACCAGCCGTGAAAGATTTCACTCTTACAGATTTAATAAAATTAAAAATTTAAAAAAACCCCGACTGAGTCGCAACTGTAGAATCAAGAGGGAAACTTGAAAATCCTTTAAAAAGCCTTATATGATTAAAAATCAATGTCAAGTATTTTATTTGCTATTAAATAGAAACTGGCAACAAATAATTTGAAATCATTGCGTTTTCTTTTCTTGTCGGCCAACAAAGAATTCGGTCATCAATCGCGAGAATAAAGGCTTAACCGTTATTAAAATTCGCTTTAAAAACCGCTATAATTCGAATTCTATGAAACATGGAAGTTCCAAACACATTCTATCAGATGCGGAAAAAAATTCTTTATTTTGGTATTAAATTTTGGAAATTGTAACTTTGTTTTCTATGCAAAAAACGCGAAAAACCTTTGAGAGGTTTTTAATAAATATCTTCGTTAATTAATGTCATCTAAAGATGCAACCTAGCTAAGAACACTCTCGATCAACTCTCCTTCCGAACATTTTTTTTTTTTTTCAAAATCGGTCCATCCGTTTCGGAGCTAGAGTGCCACAGACAGACACACAGATACGTCAAACTTATAACCCCCTTCCTTTATGTGTCGGGGGTTAAAAACACATTCGTTATTTGTTACATTCGCCATAAAATATTAAAGCTTAAAAAAACAGAAACTACACCGTTACGAAATTGCTGGTTATCATTTAGCTACAAGCACTAAGGCGTAATTTCAGAAAGTCTAGATGCACCGGATAAATCATTAAGACAACACGAAGACATCCTGTTAGAAATTTCCTTTCCACCTTACAAATGTTGAGACGCTAAAGCATCACCACGAAGGAATTCCATTCTTTTCACCTGCCGGCTAACAGTTCAACAGGTCACATACATTAAGTAAGGCCACCTACGCTAAATCCTGCTAATACGTACGTCACTTGGAGCTTCTCCAAGGCTTTCCCCAACTCGTCGCCTGGAAGAATATTTACAATCCTCTAATCGAGAAACCTTAAAAAACACGGGTGATAAACCGAGCGTCCTGTTGTCATTCGGTATCTACAAAGCTCAAAACATACAAGAAAAAAAAAAGGAAAATTTCTAAATTAATTTACAATAAATTTTGAAAGTAAAATAAGACACTGTTAATCACAGAAACAATGTAACCATTGTAAGCAGACAAAAAACTTAGTTAAAGGAAGAGTACTTTTAATTTATAATTTTAATCAAAGGACTTGCAACAATTGAGTTTCAGCTCCCGAACGCTGCTTGGATCTTGGAGTCTGGCAAAGTGACTCATTCACAACTTCAAATTACGAAACTAAGTACTAAAAATTGAAACTTTTCTTTGTAGGAGTTTGTGAACTGTCTACAAACAGTGTGAACTCTAATAAACTCCGTATCAAGAATGAGCAATCAGAGAAAAAGAATGTAGACCTTTAAAAACAAACGTAAAAACATTTCAATGAGCTTAAAATTAAACTTGAAATTGAATAACCATAACTTTCATACTCCAAATCTTTACTAATAATAAAGCTGAAAGTCTCTATCTGGATCTCGCTCTGTCCGGATCTCTCTCTGTCAGGATATCTGTGACGCTCGTAGCGCCTAGACCGTTCGGCCGATTTTCATGAAATTTGGCACAGAATTAGTTTGTAGCATGGGAGTGCGCACCTCGAAGCAATTTTTCGAAAATTCAATTTTGTTCTTTTTATATTACAATTTCAAGAAAATTTCCCCGAGGAAATTATCACATAATTACGGAATTACCATAACGTGGAACCGTAATATGGGCAAGCCAATTGGCAAGAAATTCACCATCCATTATTTGTAATTATACCGGGTGAACCAAAAGACCTTTTAATTTTCTACTACGGGCAAAGCCGTACGGGTACCACTACTAAATAATAAATACCATTCTACACGAAACAAAAATTTCCAAGATGGGAGCTATCGCATTTTGCTAATTGCTCAGAAACTTTACTGGCATGTTCCAACTATTTATTCAAACAATTATTCATTGTGACATAATTACTGATACGATGAGTGATTTATAGCAGGGGCCAAAATAAGGAGCTGAATACCTAACAAAATTTCTTGGATCATCTCATAGAAAATTGTCCCGGCGAGAACACAAAGCTTAGAGGGGAGTCCACCCTCCAAAAGATAAAATTAATAATTCAGTTTTAACATTGATTTTACAACATTATATCGGGCAATAATTTCAGCTTTACACAAAAAACCTTCTTATAAAGACAACAAGTCAGTTTTTCGTATTCCAACATCTGTTTTTAACATCAGTTAACTCCTCGTGAGTCGGAATTAAAATACTCAGCATAAATATTCGTTGGTTTATGTTTCAATTTATTTCAAAGAAAGCTTTTTCACCTTCTTTCCCGCAAAAGCATCTTAAAAACATGAAAGTTTGGCACAAAATAATCCTCATATAAATAATAGCCAATGATCGAGTAACCCGCGAGTTTCAACAATGAAATTCGCGTCACGGCAGATTCATTTGATAAAATGTTTTGGTAATGTTTAACATTTAGGGAAAGGTTTTTATTGTGAAAAGGCTGAACTCGATCCGACGACTTAACAGTTTTACTGGAAAGACAGTCATTTTAGGGGAATGAAGAATCAAAAAAGTGGTTGAAAATTAACTCTATCCACTGGAGTTTAGGGTTAATCCACTGGAGTTATGTTTAAAATTTCAACTATCAAAATATCACTAAACAGACAATGGCTTCGTTCAAATGTAGTCACCCATCATACCTTGACGGGCGACTTTCTAGTAATAATAATAGCAGTAAATAAGTTTAAAATAAATAATTTAGAAAATATTTACAGGAACAAAATTTGAAGTAAAGTTGTGGGTTCATGAATTGAAGGAAATGCCTGTCACAGTCTGTACTCATCTAATATTTTTTGATATGTTTTTAAATAAAAACCAAGTTTTCAGTTTGAATGTAATAAAAGGAAACAAGGAATCTATATACAATAAGAATTTGATGAAAATTTTTTTTTCAATAAATTGATAAATAGTCTTAACAAATTGATTAATTTACGACGTAACAGTCAGGGTTCACCGATATATGAGTCAATATGTATCATGACATACATGATATATATCCGATGTTTATTTTGAAAATATCATGATATTTTGATATTTTCGATATTTATTTTTTCAACTACGGTATTTTCAATATAAAAATTACAATAATCATTGTAATATTATTCGTTTCTTATTAAAAAGTTATGTACTATATATTTATGATGTATTAATCATTATTAATTTAAAGTAATGCAATACTATCTTATTTTATATTAGAGACGTACCGAGTAGCCGAGTACTCGGCCTGTTACGACTCGGCCGAGTACCGAGTTACCGAGTACCAATTATGTTTTAAGAACTACCGGCACACACGTGACGAATTTTGAACTCTTTGGAACAGTAGTATAACACACCTCCATGTCCAAATAATAGTTTTTAAAACAAAATTCCAGCTGAAATTTAATTACGCATCATTCAAAAGATTCTGTTTGTGTCAATAATTTTACAAAAAAAAATTTTTTCAATTAAAAATAAACAAATACATAAAAGGTAGGATTAATTAAGTTGGAATTAAAACAAATTATATCAATCTATACTTCTCGTCCGCCAAACGTAAATAATTTTTAAAAGCAAATGGAACAACGTTAAAAGCACAAATATGCAGGAGCACTGCAAACACGTGTTTCTGCATCACACGGAACATCTTTTCAGTGCATAAAATGTGAGCTAATGAATGTAAAAAAAATCCAACTTTTGTTGTATAAAAGCTCCAAAACAAAAAAATTAAATCTACAAGCTCACGTTCTGTGCATTGAAAAAAGCATTCCTTGTAATGTCAAAACACATGTCTGCAGAGTTCCTGCACATTTGTGCTTTTAACGTTTTATTTTTTAAGAAAAGGTATTTTTATGCTTCGACTCCATTTAATAACGTAAAAATTTCATATTTTCTGTACGAACCTTTCTTACCCCATTTTTAATAAATAAATTTCATTAACTTTGGGGCATGAAAATATAAGATTTACTCTATTGAAGCATAGCAAACTTCATTATTCTCAAAAATTGAAAGCCTTTTAAAATTGAATTGTAAATTATTGCAGTATATTATATGCTTGTACTTTTTTATGAATTGTAAAATCTGCTTTGAACAATATTCAATTTTTTACAGCTACTCGGTATTGGCAGAGTACCTGATCAAAATTTGGCCGAGTACTGAGTATTCGGCAAATTGGCCGAGTAGGACGAGTACCGAGTAGTTACCGAGTACTCGGCACGTCTCTATTTTATATTCATAAAATTATTAATAATGTAACAATTTTAATTCGTATTAAAAGAGCCTTATTAATAATTAAACGCAAGTCAGAAAAAAAGAAACTGTCTTATGGCTGTGCAATGCATATTTCAATTTCTGAATCATACAACTGTGTAAAAGTAGCTAATAGTAGAAGAAAGATGAGTAAACCAGCTAATGCTAAATTAACTCCATTTAAATTGATAAGAGTTTTAAATTAAATATTAGATATAAATAATGAAAGAAAGTTTAATTTTAAGTCTACGTATTGTAATAACAATATAAGAAACTAAAGAGTGATTTGAAGATGCATTTACTATTTTGAAGATTTTAGTTTGTGCTGATTGAAAATATCGGATGTATACCAAAATACCAGATATATGTCAAAATATCGGATATTTTCGAAAACATAATGGTATTTTCGAACCCTGGTAACAGTACACTTGGCATTGAGGAAAAAGAAATTGAGTTTTTAAATTTATCGCGTTTCCAACGCTTCCGCATCAGCAAAATGCCACGTCAAACGAAGCACAGATTTACAACACAGAAGAAAACGAGCTGATGTGTGCATCACATGACTTCCTTTTACTCCAATTTCATGTCATTTCCTCATTATTGGCAATTTTAATGTGATTCAATTGTTTACTCTCTAAATATCACCAACAGTAACCAAATTGAAACCAAATTTAGAATTTAAAAAAAAATCGCCAAATTTGTTGCCAAGTTGGCAACAAAACTTGGCGACCAAAAGAATGGCGATATATCGTCAAGTGTCCGACAAATTATAACACCACTTGAGTTTACATCAAAATTAACAATGTTTTCCTCCCTAAAAAGGGCAAAAGACCCTCTTAGGAACATCCGAATGCAACCAAAAAGGAAGGTGCACAACTAGGCCCCACTAGGAGTCTACGTACAAAATTTCAACTTTCTAGGACATCCCGTTTTTGAGTTATGCGAGATACATACACACATACATAAGTACATACAGATGTCACGAAAAAATTCGTTGTAATTAGCTCGGGGGGTCGTCAAAATGGATATTTCTGGTGTCTGTAGGTTCCTCGGCATATATCCTCGTGTGGTCGAGTCGAAAAAAAAAAACTCAACATTCATTCGAGGGTGAGAAAAATGGAAATTAAGGTCGCTTTTTGAGTGAAAATTTTTTCGCGAATTACAATACTTCCTTTTTTGTAAATGGAAGCAAAAAAACTATACAGATAAATACATCCAAACTTGACGAGATATATGGAAAATGCATCCGCCAATCAACTCTACTTCCAGAAGGAAACATAAAAAGTAACACAAGAAGCCTTACACACTCGAATTACCACTAACACACATAAACAATACACGCGCATATTCATGAATAACCTCAGGGCGCCAATTAATCAATTTTTTTTTTCTTCTTGCCTTAACTTCCCCCGGTTCAGGCGGTCTCGGAAGCAGATGCTATCTGCACTGGCCAACTTCTCTCACGGCATAAGACAATGGTGCCTGATAGTGTGGCTATTTAACCCGCGGGAGAACTGCTCGAAATGTGTATTTCTTTTTTTATCCTCTTTATCAGACGACGTTTAGAGCTCATAAGACAGTATAATACGGTTTTATTGTTATTACAACAATCTCCTTCCACTACTTACTTCATTAGAGATAGGTGGGAAGCTATTGAGATTTGGGTTCGATTAGCGCTCAGCGAGCTGAGAAAGGGACGAAAAGCAGTTGTTCCAGTCTAAAAGCAATGAAGTGTTCCTACTTATTATCCATAGTTCGAACACAAGCCTACATGCAAGTTTCATGCACATATATGAGGTCCATGCTGATTCCGAAGAAAAACTGATGTTTGAAGAAGTAGATATAAAGACAATTTAAAAAAAAAAAATCAAAGATTCATCCAATTTAAAATTGGGCCAGCTTTGCAGTCCCTACACAAAATGATTTTCATCAATACAGCTCCTTCACATAATGCCGTATAGTAAAAATCTGTTAAAAAATCGTAGTCTTTTTAACACTTCACTTTAACAAATTCACTATTAAAAAAAAGTCTCATTAAAAATTAAATTTTAAAAAAAGTTAAAATTTCGAAGAAAGCGTTCCCCGCCAGCGCTGATTCGATAGAATTGTGATAATTAAACTTCTCTTTATATAACGTGACTTGTTTTACAGAAGTAGTGAGGAAAATTCCTGGATTCCCTCCAAGTTTTCTTAGCAGCAAGAATAAAGAAAATTCACAACAATACTTTCCTCCCTCTTCAGATACAATATCGTCGGCTCAGAGCAACAGTAAGACATTTAATCTCAGGAATAAAACTAAGATATTTTGCTGTTGCTCTGAGAAAACGATATGTAGACTCAAAAATAAAAATTTTGCTCGCCACCTGAAAATACAATTTTTAAAACTATATTATGTTCTACTTGCAGTTATGAAAGTATCCCCAACTACGCAAACTGGAATTACACATTTACTTCTTCTGTAAAAATATTTCAGATTCCTTTCATTTCCATAATGCCCATTTGCTTTAAAACAGTAAAAAACATAAAAATTTCTAAAGCTTGTCACATACTTTCATAAGCGCACACCTTCTTTACAAGACTTAAAATACTCAACTACTTTTCCGATGAAAACACCATAGACTAATAAGAGTAGACCGAGCTATGGCAACCCTTTTGCTGCTCATAAACCAAACCATGTGACTGGTGGATATCCTAGCAACAGCGGGCGTTAATCGTAGCAGACGATCAACGCCAGCGCGAAATAAAATAAATAGAATTGATGGAACATGGAAGAATGATCTTTTATGGAGTCCTATTTGTAAATTTGTTATTCTAAGTTGTAAATATTTTGTTAATATAGTGAGTTTTTCGTTTAGATAGTATTGTGCATTTTCTTTAGTCAATTTCAATAACTCTCTAAGCAATAAAAGATGCAAGCGACCAAGAAGAATCAGCAAATGGTAAGATTTTTACCTACAGTTTCAATTTAAGATACCGATTAGTACATTTTTGCTTTAATGCAAAACGTTTACGCCATTTCATTCACGCCAACGCTGACAGCTCCAAATGAAATAAAAGTTACCGAAAACTGAACAAAAACTATTACTAATGTCAAAATAATGCATAACTAAAAGAAAAACAGTTCAATCTCTGCACCTGGAAGTTTTTTTTAATGAAAACACATTGTCTTAAAATACATGTCGAGTGCCAAACTAGAGATAATGCTGCATCTAGCAACCATGCTGCCAAAGTCTTCGCCAAGCCCTTCCACTAGTCACATGATACATCTATGAACCAATTTTCTTCATCAGCAAGAATGAGAAAGCTCGGTCTACTCTTATTATTAGTCTATGGAAAACACTTACGATTTCCCCTTTTAAATTCAATAAAGATCCTCGTTGAGGGTATGCATAGTTAATGATACACAAACGAGCTGATGTGTGCATGACACATGACTTCCTTTTACACCAATTTAATATTATTTCCCCATTATTGCAATTTTAATGTGAATCAGAGTTAGCTCTCTAAGTATCACCAACAATGGCCACATTGAAACCAGATTTAAAAAAAAAATCGCCAAATTTGTCGCCAAATTGGCGACAAAACTTGATGACCCCCAAAAGACTGGTGATATACCGCCAAGTGCCCGCCAAGTTATAACACCGCTTGAGTTTACATCGAAATTAATGATTTCCACCCAAAAAGGGGCAAAAGACCCCTTTAGAAACACTCGGAATGCAACCAAAAAAGGAAGGTGCACAACTAGACTCCACTAGGAGTCTACGTACCAAATTTCAACTTTCTAGGACATTCCGTTCTTGACTTATGCGACATACATACACATACATACATACGTACATACATACATACAGACGTCACGAGAAAACTCGCTGTAATTAACTCGGGGATGGTCAAAATGGATATTTCGGGCGTCTATACGTTCTTAGGTACATATGTACGTGTGGTCGGGTCGAGAAAAAAACCTCAACATTCATTTGGGGGTGAGCAAAATGGAAATTAAGGCCGATTTTTAAGTGAAAATTTTTTTGCGAATACAATACTTCCTTTTTTGTAAAAGGAAGTAAAAAGGGGTACATGGGTTGAGAACTATTGCTGTAAATAAGCAGAGAAAGACAAACAAATCCAATTTAACATCCAAATCTAATGAAAACGGAAATCGCTAGACTAATTTAAAAAAAAAAAAAAAAGAACTACTCAAACCGACAGCAGGATAAGCATCAGACGTGCTGTCTAGACTCATATTGAATATAAATTGTATGCCAATTAACACCGACTGATGTTGCTCCAAAACTTGGCAATAGGAAATAAAGAACAGTTTTCCTTCTCTTTTTCCTATTTTTCAAACAATTAATCTAAAATTGCCTAGACTTTTTAAAAACATTTTGAAAAATATTCTTTGTTTACGTCATGGAAAACTGTTTAAAAAATCTAATTTTATTCACGGTTTCTGATTAAAAACCATTTGGAAACATTGGAATAATTGTAAAAAAAACCTTTACAATCAAATGTCTTGAAATATTGGTAAATTTTGTAAAAATACCGAACGATGAAGCAGGAAACTCATTCTACACAGAAGAGCAAAAAGTAAGCTTTTTAAGATTTTTTTATCTTATGGCCAGTAGAGAATAGGCGTGGGCTTGAGTGTTGCTCAAAATTGGGACAACAATTTAGAATTTGCAAACATATTCCTTAAAATATCAAAGCGTGTCAAATATTATCTAGCAGACGATGTGTGTTCTCTCTAAGTCTGTTTCTACGGCCATAAATCCTTTCTAACATATTTAGCAGCCATCCTTTTATGAAATTTTTTTGGCGACACATCTTGCGACGTAAAATTTCTAAATTAGATCCTCTTGCATGTAACCTTGCTTAAAGCACTGCAAGCAACAGGTGCTAGGCGACGATGAAGCTGTGTGTGAGAGAATTTTCACTTCACTAAACACATTCCCCAACTAGGCACCGACAGACCTTTCTAATTTTGTCAGATAATTCATCACTTCAGCTTCGGGTGGTTTATTCCTTCTTGAACTGCAGACGATTTCAACTGGAAATGAGTTCTTGTTGGTAAAGATGATGGCGGAGGGGAAAAAGTGAGCAATAACGGGAAGAGCAATTTTCGTAATCTATCGTCTCCACAGGGGCGGCTCGTCGCTATGGGCAGGGTGGGCCCGGCCCACCCAAAAAATTGTAATTGATAAAATACATTATTAACAAAAATATCGTTTTGTGTTTCAGTTTAAAAAAAGTAAAAAGTAAGGCGCACAACAGATTTCAAACATCTAGCCCCCCCCCCCCCCTCTCCGCATATCTCTAAACAAAACCAGAAAGTTTTTAAATCCCATTAATTTTAGCGCTGTGCACAGTTTTGGGAGCTGCGGGCTCGCGTGAAGCTGCCCCCGAAACTAAGAGTCACCCCTCTGCCCTTAGCCAATCGCAATGACTGAAACAGAAAGCGAAAAACGGCGGGTGATAACACCCGAAGGAATTCATTGCAACTCAAGGGTGGGCAAACAAAATTCGCCGAGCCCAACGAAATCGTAGTTGTCTATAGCGGTTTGGAGGGAAGAGTCGAGATCAGCGGAGAAGAGTCTAGCAACGTCGCTCACTAGAATAACATGTAAAAGGGCAGAGAATCGGCTGCCCCTGCCCATGTGTCAGGGAAAACCTTTTATCATACCGTTCCGATTCTGTTTTTTTTTTTTTTTTTTGTCTTAATTTTTTCCTTTTCAACAGCTATTACTATATATATAAGGCATGGAGATTGCCGGTTTCATGAGATTCCGTACATTTGTTTTACAACGCATGCATAATTTTTTTAGTTATTTGTTTGTTTTTGGAGTTAGAGATGCTTATTCTCAAAATTTCTGTGTAAGGACTTTCTTTCCGAATAGTAGAGCAAACCGGTGGTCTGACGCACCGGCAAAAAAAAAAAAAAAAAGACTGAGTTTTAAGATTAATTTTCATAATTTTCTATGATTTCTCAGTAGCTTTTTTAAAAATTGTGTCCATTTTTTTGACCATATTTACTTCTTGTCTTAACATTTAAATACTTGTGTAGCAGTTATTTAATAGAGTTTTTTTTTATATATTTACTTATTCATTTATTATTATTATTACTTTGTAAAAAAGGAAGGGGGAAAAAACTTCAGCCGTTCGTAATTTTTTTTTTCATTAGTTTTTAACGGTTCGCGAACATTTTTTTTTTTTACAAGTTAACAAGAAAACAGCACAAGTCCGCGTGAATTTTTTTGAAAAGCTTTTGCAGGCCCGCATGTCAAAAAAGGTCGAGAGACACTGCAGAAATTACATTACTGTTTTTCATCAGATCGCAGTTCTATTGGTACGTACCTTAGCTTTTTTTTTTCTATCATATAGGATAGGTATAGTTTTGACATTAATCAAAATAGTTAAGATCCTTTCAAGCTAATGTGCCTATAACTAGTCGATTAAATATTTTGTTAAGGGTATATGTGTGACCGTAATTAATTTTTCAACCACACTTACTCAAAATTACTGTTGAATAATGATGATAACACATAAGTTAAATTTGAAAGTCGATTAGTAAAAAATGCAGCAATAGAAATATAATGTTTATTTCTTTTATTTCATTTACTTATTTTGTTGTTGTTCAGACGGACCTTTTAGACGCAATTTGTTAGTTATCCATGTTTTAATTTTAAGGTTGCTTGAATTGTTATGTCAAGATGCGTGTACTGTAATTAAAGTATATTTTTTTAAAAATATTGTTGAATACCTTTTTATGCCTGTCCTAAAAATAATTTAATTCACCAAGCAAAACCATTTTTCAGGGGGGTGTTTTTAGTGGTAAGGGGTCTTTCTCTTTTTGAGAGTCTGGTTCCTTAATGTTTGACGGTGTGCCACCCCTCTTGGAGGGAGGGGAATGGCACAGTTGATGAGATTAATATTTTTATTACAACATATTATTATTATTACTGCTGTTAATATTATTATCAATTCGATCGCTTAAGGGAAGCCGAGTGTTTCATTTAAAATGTGCAGGGTGTTCCGTTTTAACCAATAAGACCTTCATTTTCGCAATTGTTTGTTCAAGGTGCATACTTCCAATTGCAGAAATGTTCAAAATCACATGCAGAGTTAAGATACTAAAAGTTTAAAGCGAAAAAAAAAAAGAGTCAAAAACTAAAAATAACTTTTTATACTGACCCTAGGTCTCTTAACCTATATTTAGGGAAATAATCTCAATTGAAATATATTACTAACAGAAACAATTTGACATTTATGCGACAAAAACTCAAGGAGATATTCGAGTTTAAAGTTTTAAGGGACCAGATTAGAAATGAGATAGGAACTTATCGTCCTTTCAGAAGAATGATAGGTTGTCAAAGTTAAAAAACAAAGTATTTATGTTTTTTAATGCTATTCAAAAAGAAATGCAAATTTTATTCTGTGATACGCGAAAACACTACAAAACATTAATCAATTTGAAAAACCAGTTTTGCACACAAAAATTTTAAGCCTTTTTAAACTGCTATATTTTCCCTCAAAAGGTGTTATTGACAGTGAGTGTGAAGTGGTGTAAGTCACGAAACGCTGCGTTTCATATCTGGGTGAACATTGGTCGTACTAATGTCAAACTTTTTGTGTTGGAATTACATTTTAATGGTGATGACTTCCCTGAATATAAGTTGGAGAACCTAGGGCCCGTATAAAAAAATTGAATTTTGTATCATTTGACTCATTCTTATTTTTGCTTCAAACTTTCAATTCCTTAACCTTGCACCTGATTTTGAACTTTTTTGCAATTAGAAGTATGCATCTTGGACAAACAGTTGCAAAGAAGAAGGCCTTGTTGGTTAAAACGGAACACCCTGTATAATCTATGCACACACAAACCTGTTTTTGTGCGGTCTTTCTTTTTGTACAATTTTTTGTGTGATTTTTTTTTTTCCCCCCGCGATATATGAAAATTTCAATCAGATTGGGACTCAATTGACGAAATTATTTATGAAACAGACAAAATGTTTTTTTAAAATGAACGAAGTTATCTTTAAAAAGAAAAAATTTGTTTTTATGAGGTTCTTATCCACCGCACAAAAACAGGTTTGGGAGTATTAAATCAAGTGGTATAATTTTGTAGGGCTATCTGAAGTTTGTATTAACTGATTTAAGTATCATTTTATGTTCCTCAGCATTAGTTTACTAACCATTGTTTTCATCATTTTATCTGTGTAAACATATAAGGGTCATTCTCCAGAAAACGTAACTTTTGAACGCAAATATTTTTCAATTTCGAAACCTTTTGTTTTCTTTTTTTTTTTTTTCATTCTTACAAGAAAGTGTTACCTTCTAGAAATAACCATAAACAATGGCCCAGCTAAGTTCCAATTATTTTACTCATAAATAAAAAAAAAATAAAAATCATAAATTTTCATATTATGACATACTATGTACCTATATGTTCACGTTACACAAATTGTGCTTAATAGATTACTGTGAGTATACCCTCAGGAAAATTGATGGGAACATCACTGCTTTTAATTAAACAAGTTATTAAGCAACAAAAAGTCACACAAGGTGTATGACACGCCACGAAGGTGAGAATTCACATGTTGTGAACCAAAAATTTTCTAAAAAAAAATAAATAAAAAAATTTGTTGTCAGGTTTAAATAGATATGTTTTTGATGACATTAAAAATCAACGTTAAATTAATTGTTCCCTAAAGTTTTTACTGTAAAAGCCGTGTGACAGAAAAGTTACACTTTTTGAAGAATGACCCATAAACATAACTGCGGGCCCACCCACTAAATTAAGGCACGAGCCGCCACTGCGTCTCCATTATATCATTTTTTTTACTGATGTGCAAATATGATTTCTTTGAGTAACATTGAGCACTGTTTAACCTTTGGAAAATAAAAAGCGGTAGAGGATGGAAATATTTTACACATAAAACTATTGGCAACGTAAGTCACATGTATGTCAAGTTTTGTGAATATTGGTTCAGTAACTCTTGTTTTATTTGATGGGACAGAAGTGTTTAAGAGATGTAAAACTGGAATTACTTGCCAAAATTTTGTTAACTTATTCGTTAAATCCAAGGAAGGATACAAGGGACGGGAGCGATCACCCCTAATTTAAGGGACCTTGACCTTGGAATTTTTCCGAATTGAGTTCCTAAAGCGAAAGTGTAAGCCATCTTTGGTGTGACGTTAAGAAAAGGAACAGGGAAACCTTCCGGAATTGAAGTCCCAAAAAGGCAATTTTAGACGATCTTTGGTGATGTTAGGAAAAAAAGTTAGAACTTCCCAAGGGCATTTATCAAAATTTAAGTATTAAAGGCGCGATTGTAGACATGTCAGTTTGTGTGAGGGGAAAGAATGGGTTTAGTGGCATTCCTCCGGTAATTTTGAGAAACTAAAGTTCCAGATACGCAAATTTAGACGATTTTCGATAATGTTAAGAGGAGGGTGTTTCGAAACATTCCTCCAGAAATATTCAGAAATTGAATTTTTAAAACTCAATTTCAGAATACCTTTATCAACGGAAAAGGAAAGAAATCGTTTCGGGGATCTCCTTGGCTAAATCTCTATATTTTAGTTGTTTTAAATAAAATTGACGTAGCGCCTCCCCCCCCCCCTTCACCCTCAGCAGGTGTAAATAAGATACGCAGTAAGATGAAAAAACAATCGCCCCTTCCTTGAAAAATTTCTGGATCCGCCCTTGGTTAAATCAGAAATTTTTGGATATTTAATGACACGACAAAACTTCGATTAAAAAGCAATCCTGAATATAAAAGTACGTAGAGCCTCGATTATCCGAGCTAATTGGGACCGCTAGTGTCACAGATGTCGGAAATTTCGGTTCAAAGAAACTGCATAAAAACTTGTCAGGATTGCAAATTTTTAGAATGTATTGATTGAAAAATGCAACAGAATATTTTTTTGAAGATGAAAATGAACACATAAAAAGAAATGCTTCACAGTTTAAAAAACAAAAATAGGAAAACTACTCGTAAGTTTTAAAATCCAATTAAATTTTTTGGCAATGCCAAGTGAACTTTGAAAGTTGCATTTAAACAAACAAATTTCTAGAAATTATTTTACTTTCAAATTGAAAATTCATCATTTTTGAAAATTTACATTATTTGCCTTTTTAATAGACTTCCTCATCGGCTCGGTTAACAGAAACCTTGGTTAATCGAAGCTCGGTTAATCGAGGTTCTATAGAAGCATCACATCTTGAATAAAAGTAGAAGCAATGCAGATGTGTTGGAAACAGGTGCGATGTTCTTAAAATAAAATTGCGGTGTATTTTGTAAACAATAAATATCATTTTACTAATACTAAGATTTTGACATCTCAATGACATGGAAAAATACAATTTATAAATTACGCGTATTCAATAATCTTCAAAATAAATTTTGAACCTAGGAGACAATTTCTGGAGAGAGAGCAGAAACTTCCCAATAATATGTCCAAAATGGACATTGGACTGCTAAATCTAATCTTTGCAGATGAACCTTTGACTTTTTCCAAGTTTCATTTCGAGTTTTGTGTTTCATGTTGTTTATCTCGTAATAATGTTAGTTCCCCCATGCCATTGGAAATCTTAAAAAACTAAATAAATAACTATTAAAAAATTTTTAAAAAAGCATTATCTTTCTTTGTAACGACATGCTTGTATCATTATCCATTTCAATTTACACTCTAAAATTTCCCACCCTATGACCCATCAAAATAAATTAAACTATTTTGAAAATTTAAACAATGCCCAAGCCAATGGCAGATCCAGCTTCTGCTTCTGGAAAGGGATCATTACTGAAACACAAGCTCACAAATCGAAAGAGAGGGGTAGTAAGAGCGATATTTAGAAACAAACAGGAGAGCTGGGACACTTCACCGGTATCTTTTCGAAGATGAAGTTCCCAAAACGTTGCTTTAAGCTTTTTTGGTCAGGTTAAGGGGGAGGGGGGGCATGACTCCAAAGACCTACTTGATCCCCGACAGGCCATAGTTCTCTTGGGTCATAAAAACAACTCGTACATTATGGCTGACAAAAACTCTGTGCCTCATGGCAGTGACAAAGATAGCTCAACACCTCATGGCACAGAAGCAATCAAAAACAAATTGCGCCGAGAGGTGGGAGAACGTTTCTGTGAATGCAGAACATACAATATATGAGAACAAGGCTCGTTACTCGACGCAGAGACAGCAAAGAAAACATGAATCACAGGACGAAGGGCAAAGGTGAGGAAAAGGAAATGGAAAAATGCATTGGGTGTAGTTCCAATGTGCAAAGAAAACGTGACTGCCTCATGAAGCGGTCATTTACGGAATCGCGACAGCAATCCGAGTCACGCAACCCCCAGCCGTTCTCTGCAGGGAAGGATTCGTGGACACATGACGCATGCAGAATAAAAAGAAATTGCTTTCTACTTGCGAAAATAAGGGGAAACGTAGGTTAATGTTTACCTTCAGATCAAGTATAATATTAGCACACCGAAGTAGTTGAATTTATTCAACTACAAATTTTTCGATTTTTATTTAATTCAGCAATGGAGCTGTTTTTAATTTTTCTACTTCTTAGAAGGGCTGTGGAGTCAGACGGATTTTTAGTAAAGGAGTCGGACTCGGGAGTCGAAGACCTAAAATTCCCAAGAGTCATTTTCTCTCAAACTCCGCCGCTCTGTCAGAGCTTATGGAGTCGAACCGTAGAGTAAAGAAATTACATAGAGAGGCCTCGCTATACTAAAAAATTGAAGCCGGAAGTTGCACCGCTGTATCCCAAGATCCTTAGCTTATTGAGATACATCTTGAATCAAAACATTCCATTACTGAATCTCAATTGGTTAATTTAATCTTAGATGTCGTTGCAAGTTTATGAAGCACTTTTTCGAAATTGCATTAAAACATGAATTAAAATGCAAACCAATCCGCCAGCTACTTTATACGGTCTCTTTGCGAGATTGGTAAAAACTATTCTCGCGACGCGATCATGTTATCATAACCCCGCTCATCATTGCACCGCTGTATCCCGTAATTCCGGCTTCAATTTCATCTTTTTACCATAGATGATCCTCTCTATGTATATTTCTTTATGAGTTAGACTGACTTAGGGGTAACGGGAACTGAGTCGGAGTCGAAGGCTCTGAAATTCCCGATATCTGTCATCTTCGCTTCGACTCCATTGCCCTACTTTTTAGGTCTTGAAAGCAGCATTGAAAGCGTCGCTAAACTAAGCTGCTGCTGAAAAATCAACAGTCCATTATTTATCACCGGGCGACTCCACGGCGAAACCCATGCATAGACTCCAAATATATTAGATCCTTGTTTTCTTTTTATGGACAATGCAGAACATGGATTTTTCATTCCACATAACGCATTTGAATCTTGAAGATTTTAAACAGTAACATTTAAATATTTTTCTCTCAGTCACGAACGTATCTCACCAAGCTGCGTTCGTAACTGAGCCAGGAAACGTTTAAATATTGCTTCTGGAAATATTGGAAATTTAATGGCATCATTTGGTAGGAAAGTCTTTTGTTCTTCATACAGTTCGTGCAATGAAACAACGATCTAACACATGTGCAGTCTTTGTAAGGCATTTGGATGCGTCTCCAACCGTGCATTATTCCCTGCTCTTTGAGTTAGATATCCTATGTTTGATCAAAATACCCAATCATTCACCCATATTAGTGCGTCGTAACATTCAAAGTATTTTAGCAGTATCACTTCACTTCTTGTGTGCACTGGCACTGTTTCTTTTCTTAAATTTAGTTAGGGTCCTGTAATTAGTTTCTCAATTGGTAAAAGCTGCGTGTACTTTCGAAACTGCAGCTTCAAACACCTCCTGTACTCTTTCAGTTGCATCAATTATAACGGCGGGAGGGGGGGGGGGGCTTTATCAGCCCCGTGATTTCAAATTTTCCTAGGGGGTGGGCAAAGGGTATATACACAATGCAAATTTGTATTTATTGGAAAACAAAAAAACAAGCCCACTTTTATACGTTAAGTTTTCAAAGCTGAGGAAAGCAATCGACACCTCCCCCTTTATCCTCTCCAAATGACGGGCCCATCTTTTATGCACATTATTGCACCCTACGCCACTCTCTTAAGACGTCAACATCTGTACGTGTAATTGTTTTAAAGCTGAATAGGTTGCTTCAGTAACTAAATCAGAAAACAAAATAAATGTTGTCCACACTAACCAAAAGAGCGCGATGACAACATAGGATAACTAGGCAATTAAGAAATTTTAGGTAAATAAGATGATGTGTGCATCACATGACTTCCTTTTACTCCAATTTAATGTCCTTTTCTCAATATTGGAAGTTTTAATGTGATTCAATAGTTTACTCTCTAAACATCACCGACAATGGCTAAATTAAAACCCAATTTTTAAATAAAAGCCCCAAATTTTGGCAAAACCTGGCGACCAAAAAACTGGCGATATACCGCCAAGTGTCCGCCAAATTATAACACCACTTGAGTTTTGCATCGAAATTAGTGATTTCCTCCCAAAACGGGGCAAAGGACCCCTCTAGAAACACCTGAATGCAACCAAAAGAGGAGGTGCACAACTAGACCCCACTAGGAGTCTACGTACCAAATTTCAACATTCTAGGGCATTCCGTTCTTGAGTTATGCGACATGCATACGCACATACATACAGACGTCCCGAGAAAACACGTTGTAATTAACTCGGGAATCGTCAAAATGGTTATTTCGCGTGTCTATTCTATATGTTCTTGGCACTTATCCACGTGTTGTCGAGTCGAAAAAAAAAAACTCAACATTCATTCGGGGGTGAGCAAAATGGAAATCAAGATCGATTTTTGAGTGAAATTTTTTTCGCGAATACAATACTTCCTTTTTTGTAAAAGGAAGTAAAAACGGCGATTAAATGTTTACAAAAATGAAAAAAAAAAAAAACTCGAAAGAGGTGTTGCAAAAAACGTTTCGACCTTGAAAAAAAAAAAAAAAAACAGACACAGTTTCAGAAAGTTGAGAATCACTTCAATGGACCGTAAAAGGGATTTTATTTTGAAAGCAGGTGTTCTCAAATTTTCAGTTACGAATATAGTCGAATTTCGACCACTGGGCGAACACTAGTTATTATTATTTATAATCTAAGTAGAAATCCCAAGCATTAAGGCCGAGTTCATTGAGATATTTCAATTCACTCTGAATTTTATTCATTTCGCTAAGTTGCGGAGGAAAACACCAGTCGCCTGTCTGGACTGTCAAGATTTCAAGAGAGCCGATCCACCTATCTTGCGGGGGTTCCGAAAATAACCAGCAGTGCCGGGTAGGTTGCGGAACAAAACGAAGAGTGGGATTCCGGAAACGTTTTGCACTGACAGCCCACGAGAAAGTGGATGTCACACAACGTTGACATGACGTAAGTCTATTCTTAGGATATGAATTGAGGAGAAACTTAATAAATTGGACAGAACACTTATAAAATTTCCAGAAAATGCAACAGGCTCTCAATTTTAAACCAAGAAAAAGCAACTGGGGGTGGGGAAGGGGGGGGGGGGGATAAAGACAAAAAGTCTAATAAATGAAACATTTTTTTTAACAAATATTTCGCTTAGTATTCCAAGCTCGCTGCCCCAGCACTACATATAACTATCCACATTGAATTTTTACAAGCAAAAAAAGAAAAAATTCCTTCCTTAGTTCAAAACTGAAGCGCTAACGCATAGTTTCTGAAAATGTGGTCCGCGACACAACATTCAGACTGCGTCCGTGCGGCACGTGAGCTCCGCTTTTTTCTACCTACAAATAGTTTTCTTTTGGCGTTGCCATGACAGCAAGCCGTATTGTACGGCACCCGTCAAAGAAACGAGAAACTAGATATCTGACGTCTCTGACGTCCGTAGAGTTGGGAGTCGCATTTCATTGGTCTCCACGAGATGAGCGCGCGCTCTCTATTAAGTGAGAGCACTGACATGTGCTTGACTCGCGTTCGCAAAGTATGAATGCTTCTCCAATTTCGGAAAACGTACGTCTGTCCACTTTACGTGGCGAACATGATGTGCGAACGATGTCTGAATTACGCTTTAGGAGTCCGCCAGTTCATATCAAGGGCTCTGCGACGCCAGCAAGCTAAAAAGTGCAACACAAGTAAAAATTAGTAGAAATAAAATATAATTGCAATCGCAGGGTGAGCAGCCTTATTTTAGTCAAAAAAGAAAGTAATTTGTAAGCACATTGAGAAAGGGGGTGGTGGTGGTAGAACCCATGGTTCCAATGTATATTGCCAATCCTATGATGTTCTATTATATATTTCAGGACTATTATATAAGGATTAACACTTTGCTTCTACCATATGATAAAACCCATTTGTACATTCCCTAAGATTCCTAACACACAAATAATTTTTGAATTAAATTTGATCATCACAGCCCAAAATAACGTTCAGTGAAAAATAGACAGTAGTTCTAAAAAACGAAAAGAAAAATGAACGAATATCTTATACGTAAAACAATACCACACCTCACAAATAAAGATATAAATTTTAACTCATTTTTTCGAAGGGAGGAGGCATCCGCAGAATTAGTTCATTTTCGGGGGGGGGGGGGGTCGTGATGGCCTGGACTTTGTGAACCTCTGCACTAACGGATCCAACAAAACAAAGGAGACAAATCTATTTCTGAACTCCTCCTCAAAATAAAGAGCCGGAAGACGAGTTTTAGAAAACCAGCTTTTAGAGATTGTCTCACGAAACAAGAAAACACTTTCAGTTAGTTCATTTATTGGACCGCTTTCTCCATTATTTCCTCCACATACTTTCGAAGCACTTAGCTTGTCAAGCTAACGTTTTCACTCCAACTTTTGTTCTTTACGTTGGATTCGAACAGCTCGAAGGGATGAACCTGGATAAAAAGAGATCCAGGAAGTGGAAGTTCGAGTTAAGTAGCTAACATACGTTTATCTTTCTTTAGAAAACGTTCTTCGAGATAATTAAATTTGCTCGGATTGTCATATTTATAAATTATAATTACAAGCCACACATATAACACTTAAAGATAATTATTCTAAGCTAAATTAGAATAGTTCGTAAAGGCACGCTCGGTTACCAGGTTTCTAAATTACAATAACGCAAAACGTACATCACTGAAATGAAACAATTCTCATTTCTGTAGTAAATGCTGAAAAAAAAAAAATCTAAATTGCGAATGATTTATTAATCATAACAAATGAATGACATTGATCGTCCTTTGGTTAAAAAAAAAGAAAAATAATTCTACATTATTCGCACACTTCGATAATCATTCTCATCAAATCCCCCCCCCCTAAAAAAATAATGAATAAGTTATTTTAAATTATAAAGAAATTTAAAACTTGATTACCTTTAATGCATGAAATACACCGCCAGCTCAGTTTATGTATTTCTGCCTTAGCCCTGGCTATATTGGGCGGTAACTTACTGAATATACCTTTAATGTTTAACGTTTAAAAACATTGAACAAACCTTGAGGATGAATTTTGAACAGTTTTGTTCAAGGATTAAGATTTACTTCATGCCACTTGAGCTCTATTACTTGAAGTATTCAGAAAACGAGCAGACAGGTTACAACTCAGCCATATTTTATCTCAATATAAGTGTGCAATGTCGGTAAGATAGTGGGCAATGCGGTAATGTTTTAATGTCACGTACATGGCAGTTTTCGACAACGAGTCATCGAATACGACTACAAGAAGGAAACTTCATAAATAGGAAATAACTTCGTGTTAAGAACCCATTGATAAAACGGTATTCCAGTCAACAGTTACTTTTCAAATCTGCGCAGAACATCCTATTTTAATTAGTTGAGATTTTCCAGTCGAAATTGTGGCAAAAAAAAATTAATTTGAATTTTGACATCTTGAATTCAAATTACGTTTTCCGCAATCACGAGTGTGTGTATGTAGGAGTGTGTTTGTGTGTGGGGAGTATGTGTGTGTAGGCATGTGTGTTTGTGTCAGTGTGCAGGCATGAGTGTGTGGGTAGTTGTGTGTATGTGTCTGTGTAGGTGTCTGTATGTATGCGTGTGTATAGGAGTCTGTATGTATGCGTGTATATATGTAGGTGTATGTGTGTATGTCTGTGCGTGTATGTGTGCGTAGTTGTGTATGTATGCGCGTGTGTGTAGGACATGGATGCAACCTGGAGACTGCTTTCGCTAGAGGAGCAGCATCGTGAGGAGCCGGTCGACGGTGATGGTGTGGAGGGTAGCGGTGGGAAAATAAAATGATAGCACGCCAAAAACAGTCAAATGAAAGCATTAAGCAATGGTGATTGCTAAAAAAAAAGTTTCTTTTGTACGTAAATTCACTCTTCTTCAGTGGTTCTCAACTTAGGGGGGAGGGGCGTATACGAATTTGAAGAGGGGGTAATGGGAGCATAAAAGATGAAATAATATGTAACTGAAAACAATTGGTTCATTTTATGGTCACATTTGAATATTAAATAACAATGTCATCCCTCCAATTAAGGTTGTGAAAGTGATTGATGGTACCAAACAATTTCACCTAGATCACCTCGAAAAAAGTTGTATTTTTTTTTCTTTACTTCTCGGATTACATACGTTCTAATAATACTTGCTATGTTCAAATAAATTTATGAGAGTCAAATAGGAGAGAACCACTGCTCTAGTTTGTCTCCTTTGACCCCTCCCCCTCCCTCCCACACAGATAAATGTAAAAAATACAATGCATGACGATGGAAAACAAAATTTTCGGAAGATTGTCATTCTCAATCGGTTCAAAAGATGTGACAATAAAACAATGCTTGTCTACATAAGGTATTTAAAAGTATAGACAAAATGGCATAGGAAATGACAGCTAGAGAACGCACCAGACTAAAGAATTTTTCAATGACATTCCTGACATTCACCCTTCTGGCACGATCGCAAAAGAGCTTCGAAAGCCAGATTCATAAAACAACACCAGGACAAGGTCGCTGCGTTTCAGAGAAAGTTCATTTTCCTTACAATTTCCATGAGACCCCAGCCCCAGGTACCCCCCCCCCCCCCCCCGATCGCATACTGGCAAAAAGCCAATACATCTCTCCCGTGACTGGAAAATGGCGAATACATAATTTTTCCCAGAAAGAATATCTGCTTTTCTCACAATTAGACGCTGTTTAATTGGAGAGAAACGAATATTTCTCTTGTTCTGTTAGAGAAGCTGCCAGTAAACGGAATTCATTACACTTGTACAGAAAGTAATTTAGTAATTATAAATTGCTTAGCGGGATTTTAATAAAAAAATAAAAAGGTGGATATGGTATATTATTTGCTAAAGCAATTTTTCGATTTTGGTTAACTTAATTTTGTGTTACTAAACATTTGATTCAAAATCCCAATTTATACAGCATTGCATCAGCAGTGAGCATCACTTCACTTCGAATGTATAGGGGAGTATGGGGCAAAGTGAAAAGGTGAAATATTTTATCTGCTTTTAGCTCCACCTATCTGGTATTATTTGAACTATGTAGTACTACATGTAGTCTGTTTTATATTCTAGTCAGGGAAAAAATACCGCCGAAGATTAAAGCATTTGGTGATACAGGCAATTTTTAAAATGTGATACTCATATTGAAATATTTTGTAGCAAGTCACAAATTATTTTTGTTACTAAAAAATGATAAAGTTCTTGTTATTAACATTTTAAATGTTAATGGAGACTTATTATCCAATGCAGTATTAATTTAATTAATATTAAGCTTATTAGTATTTTAAATAAATCGTTCAATTAATCAAGTACATACGAGGTAACGTGAATGGGGCAAAGTAAAATAGTTTATTTCATTTGCTCACTCAATCATTTAATATAAATCACTTACGTTTTCATTTATTAATTCATTCATTCATTTTCTTATTCATTCATTCATTCCTTTACTCGCTCATTTATGTTTCTTCATATATTAATTGATTTATTTATTTTATCATTCAACCTTTTATTTACTTATTTTGATCAAAAATATGTTTTATAATCAAATAGAAAATATTTCATTGGCAAAATATTTTATTTTTCACTTTGCCCCATGGAAAAAAGAGAAATCTTTCCACTTTTTCTTTGAGACTACTACCAAAAATAAAAAATACTGTTTCGATGCAAGTTTTATTAGAAAATAGAATGTTCTTTCTGTGCTGTAATTTTCAAAAGGAAATTTCCGATTTGTTCATTTTGAAAAAGATTAGTCATCTTAACCATTTAACTTTGCCCCACATTCCCCTACTTGTCTTAACATAGCCTTGCAAAATTCTTATAGCCGAGAACTACAGCAGATGCTCCTAAACTCTGCTAGTATGAGGTTAAAAAAAAAAATCAAATCTGGAAATGTTTCCTCCATACTGCAAATTATTTCCTAGCACAGTCACACTTCTTTGTAATGCAGTGGGGCAAAGCGAAATAGTTATGAAAACTTACTTTTTTCAAAATGAACAAATTGGAAATGTGTACTGAAAATTACGGTACATTAAAAAAGAATATATCTTACAATAAAACTTGCATTGAAATTTTATTTTTTAAGTTTTTGGCAGCAAATTTGTACCTCTAAAAAAAGTGGAAATTTTTCACGACTACATGCATTACTACACAATCAAAATAACATTTGACAGGTGGTGCTAAAAGCAGAGTAAATAATTCAATTTACTTCGCCCTGCTATTTCACTGTACCCCACATTCCCCTACCATAAGATAACTTTAAAAAAAAAAAAAAAAAAAAAGAGTAAGATTCTTTTGACAATAATTAAAAGCAAATAAGTTTTTCATTTGGAGCATACAGTCAGTAATTACTAATCAAATGAAAACAAAGGACAGTTAAAATAGGGTACTTTGAGCTTTTGCACTATTTAAAAGTGCTAATTTCGCAATTACACCACAGTCAGTTGGCACTGAGCGAATGTGGGAAGGTGCCTTTGAAGGTGCCTTTCCCATTTGCCTATTTGAGATTTTTATTTGCACAATATTCGTACTTTAAAAGAACAACTAACTTTTTCAACACATTACAGGACATTAACTTTTCTATTACGATTCACCAGCTCGCGTGGGTCGAAAAATGCTGAGAAACGCCGAGTTTATTCAGCTACAATTTTGCATAAAAAAGAATAAGGGGGGAGGGGATTTAAAAAAATTCAAAAAGTGATTCATGGACAAAACCACTCATATGGCTTTCAATACCCCACTTAATACTAGAATCCTCTATTAAATCGCATTAACCACTAGTATACTAAAAAAAAAGTTCGATTTCGAAAAAAACCTCTTTTTTTTCGTAATAGATAAGCATATAAGAGCAAATTACTAAAATTGTTCCCATAAATCCCATAAGACACGCAGTACCTATTCGTGGCCGATTCCATACATTGCTTCGTGTACACGACAACCTGTTTTCTTCCATGTTTATTAGCGGTAGTTATAACAGCTTCCTGCCATTATTTGGTCTCGCCAGTCATTCAAATACCAGGAAAGGAAGATTAAAAAAAAAAAAGGTTAAACTACTCACAAGGAACAAAAAATGCTCTTGTCGAAAACAGATGACACGACAAATGAGCAAAAAGTTGCAAAAGAGCTTGTACAAGTGAGAATGCGAAGTGTTAACTCATGAGAAAATTAGTTAACGTTAAAAACAAGTATTATATGGTGAAAAAAAAGCTTTTAATTTGATTTCATGGATCGAAGAAAGCATCGAAAACCTGGATTATTTTCAATTCTGGGGCATTCCACGGTATTTTTGACATTATGTAGAGTCCGTAACATGACCTTTTTCTGCCATAACTTTTTAATTTACCGATTGATTTGCAAATTATTTTAATTTGAGCTGGTGTGTTAATAGGAAAAGATCAAAATAAAATATGCTAATCAAACAGTAAATTAAAGAGTTATGGCAAAAAAGGTCACGTTACGGACTCTACATAAATGTCAAAAATACCATGGAATGCCCCTTCTATAGAAGTACTTATTTTCGCGAAAATGAAGATATAGGTTATTTCGATAGCAGAAATTTCGCGATTTTTTATTTTTTGAAGTGATTTATATTTAGTCAAATTTATTTCATGAGGTTTTAAATTTTCGCAATTACGACGAGCTCGCGAGAAACACGAAAATCGCGAAGATAAATGTTTTTACAGTATGTAAAGTTTCAAAAATCCATTATTATCCACAGTGGGGTCGTTTCCAAAATTTTAAAAGTATTTTTTTTTTATCTGAAAGACCATGCTTTAAAAACATAGAATCTGACCATTTTTAAATAATTTGTTTAAGTTTAATATTTTTTTAAAAATTACTTAAATCGGCGCGCTTTCAATGTTTATGCTTCTGTCCGATGACATCACAAATGATGAAATGTCATTCTGTGTTGCCATTCACAGAGCAAAATATTTAATTCGCATCTCTACTCACGTGTATTGGCAACGATATGGTTGATAACAAGCGTAGAGAGCAACTTTAATTCGCTTCTTGATTACCATAACGTGGAATCGCGGTAGAAAGATGCGGCAAAGTGCATCATTTGTGACGTCATCAAGATCACGCCTTGTTTCAAAAATAATACATTTTAAATAATTAAGTAAAAAAATAACTGTTGGGAAAATGAAAATATTTCCTGAGTCCATGTTATATTTTTTGCTTATTCTACCAAAAGTACTACTTTTGACTGAAGGAAACAACCCCATACTGTGTGTTTTGTAGGTTCATCCTTGAAATTAATTTTGTTAACTTTGTAAACAATTAACTTATTTCTGTTTTTGACATCGATTTAAAAACTTTTTTCACCAACTAACCAACCTACCAATCAGAACATCGTGATATATTAGAATACCGCGACGCTAGACTGGCGATGAATCACGATGTTAAAAAACGTCAACATCGCCTAGTACCAACACAGCCCAGACTGAGGATGTCCCACACAATAAAAGCATTATAATAAAAATAATGAATAGTCAATCGATTAAATATGAAACTTAAAAAATTCACATGAATATTTAAAATATTGAAAGGGGAAGGGGGGGAACAGAAGCTCAAAATGACAATCTGAAAATTAAAATGCCACATTTGGAGGCTTCATCTACAATACTGCGTGCGAGATATTACTTTAAAAAAAATTCAGTGGATGAAGGAAAAGTGAACTTCATATTCACTTACATAGTTAGCGCATAACATTTTAAAAAAACTTACACGGGTTATTTCCTAAACGCAAATTTAAGCTTAATTATTGGGATCGCTATGAAAGTGTATACAACAAAGAAACGTGCCTGTGCACACATTGGTAAGCGCAGTTTCTCATATTTACAAGTTATTTAGCAGCATAAAAAAAAGTAAAACAAATATGTTAAGTATTTGCTTACATTTTCATTCGTTTTGAAGCATTGCTATTGTAAGGCTCTCAGAAGTTGAGCTCCGACTCAGACAATGTTTACCTCCGTTTCGAAAAATAGGGAGGGTAATTGGCAAAGGGATAGAGGTAGGAGGGTAGTAGAGAAGGAGGGTAGTTGCAAAACTTTCTTAGTAGTTCTTCAAAAATATTCCAACTAAAATCCGAGCCCCCCTATAACAAGTCTATTTTTCACTAAACTCCCCTAAAACAGGCAAACATAGTCAAGGTCACAGTTTAACTAATCAGAGCTGCACTATACTTTTACAGAATGTATCCTTTTCTTTGGGGGGGGGGGAGATAAAGGAACCAATTTCCTATTTTTCGGCAGTAAGCAATGGGTTAAACGAAATTTGAGAAAAGCATAATGGTATTCGACGGATAAAAACACAAACCAATAGAGGCACGTTGTGAGCAGAAAAAAATATTTTATAAATATTTGGAAGCAATTTTGCGTACTGTACGATATTTCAATGACTTGTTTTACCAAATTCATCATATCTAAGGCAGAGCTGCTAAATAAACTGAAAAAACTAATATATTTTGGGTTTTGACAAGAAATTAAGAAAACTAGTGCTTAAAACAAACTAATCGACTATACCAAAAACATTTTTACCCGATATTTTTTCCAGGAAATGACTCGTATGAAATCTACAACTCTATGATAACATTTTATTTTTAGATTTAAGATACCCATACGATGCATTTAAAGAAAGTTTTGATGGCCACAAAATGGTTTTTTTTTTTTTTTTAGTTAGTACATTAAGTCTCAGAAGGTGAAAACTTAAATACGAAGCAAAAACTTTCAATTTAAAAG
Source organism: Uloborus diversus (assembly GCF_026930045.1). Classification (NCBI taxonomy): domain Eukaryota; kingdom Metazoa; phylum Arthropoda; class Arachnida; order Araneae; family Uloboridae; genus Uloborus; species Uloborus diversus. The sequence continues at coordinate 243,768,565 of NC_072731.1, read as the reverse complement.
CTTGCCTAATTCACTTGAAGCATACGACTTTTGGTAATGGACGAGAGATTTTTCTTGAAAACGTTTCCATGCCTGCAAGGATTACGCCCACGAAAAGATTTACGGTAGTGGAAAGTACGACTATAATCCCGTTTCCGATGATAGATGTTTGTTTTTGGAATCATATCTAAACCAAGTAATACTTTATTACTTACTAGTGGTACCCGCACGGCTTCGCCCGTAATAGATAAATTAAAAGGTCTTTTGGTTCGCCTGTATTTACAAATAATGTATTGTGAATTTTCTCGCCAGTTGGCTTGTACCGACATTACGGTTCCACGTTATGATAATTTCGTATCTCGCCAATTGGCTTGTGCCCATGTTACAGTTCCACGTTACGATAATTTCGTAATTTATGATACTTTTTTTCTTAAAATTGGAATTTAAAAAAAACATCGAATTTTCGAAAAATCGCTTCGAGGTGCACACCCCCATGCTACATACTAACTTTGTGCCAAATTTCATGAAAATCGGCCGAACGGTTTAAGCGCTATGCGCGTCACAGACATCCTACGGACATCCTACAGACATCCAGACATCCTCCGGACAGAGAGACTTTCTGCTTTATTATTAGTAAAGACTAGTGGCACCCGCACGACTTCGCCCGTAATAGAAAAATTAAAGGTCTTTTGGTTCGCCTGTATATTTACAAAATGGTGAATTTTCTCGCCAATTGGCTTGTACCGACGTTACAGTTCCACGTTATGATAATTTCGTATCTCGCCAATTGGCTTGTGCCCATGTTACGGTTCCACGTTATGATAATTTCGTAATTTATGAGTTTTTTCTTAAAATTGGAATAAAAAAAGAACCACATCGAATTTTCGAAAAATCGCTTCGAGGTGCACACCCCCATGCTACATACTAACTTTGTGCCAAATTTCATGAAAATCGGCCGAACGGTTTAGGCGCTATGCGCGTCACAGACATCCTCTACAGACATCCAGAGAGACATCCTACAGACATCCTCCGGACAGAGAGACTTTCTGCTTTATTATTAGTAAAGATAAAGAAAAATATTTATTACTTTTTTTCCAACAACAAAAACATATTTCGGGAATGTTAAGTCAATGCAAGTAATATTGAACACAGGCTGCGTTCCACGGTCTACAACAAAAATAAAAGTTGTGTCATCATGACGCATGTTTACAATCAGGCTTTATTCAATAAACTAGTGGTACCCGCACGACTTTGCCCGTAATAGAAAAATGAAAAGGTCTTTTGGTTCGCCTGTATATTTACAAATAATGTATGGTGAATTTTCTCGCCATTTGGCTTGTACATATGTTACGGTCCCACGTTATGATAATTTAGTAATTTACTCACCCATCTTATGATAGTTTTTGTCTTAAAATTTGAATAAAAAAAGAACCACATCGAACTTTCGAAAAATCGCTTCGAGGTGCACACCCTCATGCTACAAACTAACTTTGTGCCAAATTTCATGAAAATCGGGCGCACGGTCTAGGCGCTATGCGCGTCATAGAGATCCAGACTCCTACAGACATCCTCCGGACAGCGAGACTTTGTTTTATTAGAAAAGAAGAAAGATAAAGTAGTAAAAAAAAAAGAAAGATAATTTTCAAAACAAATTCTTTCCCATTTTATTAAATTTCTGTGAAAAATGGGCTTAAAATTGGAATAGAAAAAGAACAAAATCAAATTTTCGAAAAATCGCTTCGAGGTGCACAACTCCATGCTACAAACTAATTGTGTGTCAAATTTCATGAAAATCGGCTGAACGGTCTAGGCGTACAGAGAGACTTTCAGGTTTGTTATTTAAAAAGAAAAGAAGAAAGATAAAGAAGTAAAGAAAGGAAAGACAATTTTCAAAACAAATTCTTTTCCATTTTATTAAATTTCTGTGAAAAATGGGCTTAAAATTGGAATATAAAAAGAACAAAATCGAATTTTCGAAAAATCGCTTCGAGATGCACACCCCCATGCTACAAACTAGGTGCCAAATTTCATGAAAATCGGCCGAACGGTCTAGGCGCGATGCGCGTCACAGACATCCTCCGGAGAGACTTTCAGCTTTATTATTAGTAAAGAAGATAAAGATAAAAACAAAAATTGTGAGATCTTTCTCGCCAACATTGTATCCGGGGTTTTCTCCACCACGGGGGGAGGGGCAAAGCGCTTATGTGAATTCCTGAGCATCAAATGACCACCATGAAAAATTTGGATACAACCCGACGCAAACTGGATTTGTGTAGCATAGTTATTATAATGCATTAACCGGAAGTTTTAAAGCAGTGGTTTCATCAAAAATTTATAATTGTAAAGAGTACATCACGCGTGAGAAGAATAAGACTTTAATTCAATTAAACTTGTTTAAGAGATCTATAAAAACGCTCAAGTAGCACCGAATATTCATCTCAATGGACAGTAACAGACGAGGCAGGAGACATGTTACAGGTCAGTTGCTTCTTTACTGGCAGAACTACTCACGTAAAACAAAAAAGTACAAAATACGACTGCCAGATCGCTGCACATGGATGCGTTTAGAGGTTCTTTTATTATGTTTTTTTTTTTTTTTTTTTTTTTTTTTGAAAAAACTTCAGACTTTAGAAAATAACGAGAAGGCAACCATATTAAAAATAATACACAAATCGTAGTAAAATAAAATAATTTGGGGTATAAATGTCACGTAAATTTCAACCATTATGAACAACTTGCTGCCTACGTCGAAATCCGACTTTCCGATTATAAAACTATCCTTGAAAGTTTCGAATATAAAAACATAAAAATAACTGGTGCAAAACTAAAAACTTTTGAGAAAACTTATTTTACGTGACATTTCGAATACAATTTGAAAAAAAAAAAGGCATTGTTCATGTAATGCATTTTGAACAAAAGCATTTTTCAATCCTTTCATACATTTTGAAAAAGAAAAACTAACCCTAGGATTTAAAATGTTCTCTAAGGAGTTATCCACCAGTTATATATATATATATATATACTTTTTCCAACAGATTTTATACCTCCTCCCCTTTGCCACAAAAGGAACTTTCCACACCAATGGAAGAACACCAATGTTTGTGTTTTTCAGTTTCAACCAAAATATTCTTCACTTATTTCCATCTACCTCCCACATTGTCCAAAGCGCCCATATGCAAAATTTTAAGAGGGGGGGGGGGCAGAAATTTTCCTCATAAAAAGAGATTTCAGTACAGATTCGAGTTATTAAAATTTGAGTTTTAATAACTTATTCATTAATTGCTGGAGAAGAAATGTTTTTACAGTTTTGCAAAGCAGGGGTGCCCTCCCCCCCCTAGGTTCAATGGCGCAAATCCCCAAAACTTTTCTCATATCTTTCCTTTTTTTTAAATTTGTATATTTTTTAGCTCTCTTTAATTTATTTGCTTTAAAAAAATTTAATTTAATTTTTTTTTATTTCTAGTTTTTTTATTATTTTATTTATTTTTTTTAAATATTTTTTATTTGTTAATTTATTGTTAATTATTAATATTATTTTATTAGAAAAGTTCTCTGCTATGTCAATGACATATACCCACACAAACTAAATAAATGAAATGAAATATAAACAAAATTAAATAAAATAAATAATTTAAATTAAAAATAAATCAAGAAATAAATTTAAACAAATAAATTTAAAAAATCTCCCCCAAAAATTTCGATGGCGCAACTTGTGCCCCCCTGTGGGCACCCCTGTTGCAAAGAAAAAAAATAAAAATATTAAAAGCAAGGAAGTTCTAATTTCAAAGTGGGGTGGGGCTTGAGCCCCCACTTGCCTCCTCCCATATGGATACCCTTGCACATTGTCACTATTTCACCATCTCCTCCGCCGCAGCACGTGCCATTATTTGGGGAAGACCAAGATCCCTAAAGACAACAGGAGTGATTAAATTCGAAGTGTGTACGATAATCCGGGAATCTTAACCAAAACCTAGACGGCTCTTCAAATTTATACGATGTTTAGTTGTTTCAGAGCTAATTTGTCCATTTTAAAAGTTAAGCTACTAAAGCTGCAGAGCATTCATTATTGGCTGTATTTTCCAGCAAAAATTTCAAGCTTTTTAAAAACTAAACAAATACAAAATGGAATATCACATTCGCCGTGACTGATTAAAAAGTCAGTTTGAACAATGAAGACAATTTTGATGTCGTAAACGCATCGTAATAACCAAGTCTACGAGGTTAATACATAATACAGATAAAGGCAAAAGCAGTAAGACAGTCCATTTGATTAACTGGGAAAGACACTCAGTAAATGCCTCATCATCTACCCCTTCCCCCTCCCCCGTTCTGGATGGGACACTCACGATTTCAGGCAGTCTGATCCCACTGTCCCCGTACATAGATGCAGGACGCTGAAATGTTCTTATAGTATTTGGAATAAAAATATTATTTCAAAAAAATTTAGACTTAAGCTACACAAAACACTATAAGAGAAAAACTACGCTAAACGGTCAGCGAAAAGCTGAAACAGACGAATAATAGTAATTTTTTAAGCACTGCACTTTTTTTTTTTTTCTATTCCGTAAACTTTAACCGATGGGGACTCATTTTTCACATCCATACTGGATAATCAAACTAGTAAAACAATTCATGAGGTCTGATTGCTAAAGCTCAACTACAAGACGAACAAGACTTGATTCGATGATTTTCAGCAACACAGTACAGACACAAAGTGCAGTTAAAGAGATATGGTCACAGTTGCTTTTACAAGACGTGCAATAAAACAAAGAAATAGTCAAAAAAAAAAAATGTAACACATTTGAAAATATATACGTATAACACATTTACACAACAAAACACCAACAAAAATTGACGCTCGGCGAAAAGCCAATCAAAAGTTTCATCAAGGGAATATTACTGTTACTACCAAGCAAAAAAAATCAAGCAAACGGTAGTTTTTCAAGTACTGCGCCTTTTCTTTCAATTTCGAAAACATAACGCGGATGGGAATTTTTGCTATTCCACTCGGGGATTTCCCATTCATTCTGAATAATCAAACTGGTAAAACAACTCGCGAGCATTAATGAGTAATACACCTGCCTGATTGCTAAAGCTCAACTACTAGACGGACGAAGACTTGACTCGATAATTTCCAGCACACAGCGGGGACATAAAGGGCAATTAGAGAGAATTGGTCACTGCTGCTTAAACAAAGCGAAGAAATGGTACGGTTTCATGGATGCATACGGATTTCGTGACCAGGTACGTTCGCGTTTCGAACGATGTTAATGTTAAATGCCCGTAAACTGCAGAACTAATGAATTAATTGCTAAAGCTCAACTACTATACAGACAAAGACTTGATTCGATAATTTCCAGCACACAGCGGGGACATAAAGTGCAATTAGAGAGAATTGGTCACTGCTGCTTAAACAAAGCAAAGAAATTGTACGGTTCCATGGATGCACATGGATTTCGTGACCAGGTACGTTCGCGTTTCGGGCGATGCTAAAAGCCCGTAAACTGCAGACATTGGTTCGAGTCGGGTGACCTACACAAAGAGAGAATCTGGGAGTTTTTAACCTGCCGCACGCTACGGGTCACATCCGAGAACGGAGAGCATCGAAGCAAATTATTTATCGCCTTTTACAGTGAAATTTATTCGTTGGAGTGTGCAGGCTTGAGTGCAAAGGCCATTTCGCTAAGGAACTATCGGGATGATTACAGATTTCATGACTTTTCCGTGGGTCATTGGAAAAATATTTATGAGCTATATTTTAATGTGTGGTTTCAAAACACTGAATTGTTGGTATACATATGCAACGTCTTGAACATATAACGCGTTTAGCAAAAATGTCAAACTCGCCGGGGTCCAAGCGGCTTGGTGCAACTAAAGAATTGATAACGACTGAATGAAAACTTTCAAAAATAAATGAGTTCAAAAATTTCATTTGAAATTAAAGAAAAATATATATACTATTTTGTTAAAATTTGGTACTTTAAGCTAAAAATGATAAAATACGAAAAACGCCTAAAATAGAGAACGGTTTCAAGCGCAATCGCACCTTCGTCTGTGTGTAGCAAAAAAAAAAGCTCTCTTCTATGAATTATTTCATTTAGATTTATTTTACTTTTTGTAACATCTTATACACTTCCTCTGGGGCGGGGGGGAGGGTATCTTTTCATTTCTTTATAATTTCTTTGAAGGTACAACGATGATGATTTCACATGAAAAACTAGTTTATTAGCGAATTAGAACTGTGTAGAGGCATAAAAAAATGAAAACTTTTTAAATTTACTTTCGAGTAAAAATTTCTCCAAATGTAAAAATTTACAAGCGAAAATTCATAAAAAGAATGACTTTTACAGAAGTTTAAGTCCAAAAGCTCAATTATTTTGAGTTGAAAAATGGACGCTTTGAAAATCTGAAAGAAGTGTCAGCTGTTCTGAAAATGTGTGTGATTTAATGTTATCTTTTCTTTTACTTTTCAGCACAAAGGTATTTCCTAATTACTTAACTCATTAGTTCGACAGTAATGTTTCTTACAATAAAATAAATCGTAAGAAAAAACGAGAAAGCTAAATGAGTTTATTGCATCAACAAATTCGACTGATTTACCCTACTGCTAAAAACATAAGCTCTTGCTTTTGTCAACACATTTTGAAACATTGATTTCAAAATCGCAAAAAAATATTTTCTTCGCGGTTATTCCCCCCCCCCCCCCCCCATCCACAAAAACCATTTTAAATTTTAATTGATTAATCACGATATGAAGTTCGCAGACGCAATTACTTGTTTTCCATTGAACAATTTTGTTGCAGTTTATCAAATAAAAAGAGAAGTCCAATGGTCTTTTTCGTAATCATGTTTGTGGAACAATCGATTCCCTCTCAAGTAATAAATATTAAAGTGAAAAAAAGAAAAAAAATAAGCTGATGTCATTTTTAACGGAAAGCAAAATAACAGCGCTTTTAGATAGAGGGAATGCGCAGTTTGATCCAATTACGTCCTGTCAAAGAGTTCGGTATGAAATGTAACTTCGTGCGCTTCGTGTCCCTTTAATGTGAATAAACATTTTTAAAAATGAACACCGTCTATCAGAAATTGGAATTGCACGTTGTAAACAAAGTCAGACTAAAAAGAGGTGGGGGGGAGGGCTACTTTACTCAATTATGATGTTTATTTTATGCGCTCCACGGTAGAATACAGCAACGCATCAACTGCATCTTTCTTTTAAGACATTTTTCTACGGCGTCAAGGTACAAGGATATATAATTTTTAGACAGACGTGGCTCCAAGGGAGGGGCAGGGGGGGCAATTGCCCCCTCGTCGGAAGCGTCTTGCCCCCCCGTCGGGGAAAATTTAGTATTTCGTCGGGGAATCTGTTTGCTTTGGCGTTTATCGTAAATGATAAAATTTTCTCATATATGAACTCGAAAAAAAAAAATTAGTAGAAAAAAGTAGAAGTATCTTATATATATATATATATATATATATATATATATATATATATATATATATATATATATATATATAAAAGGAAACAAAAAATCAATCTCCTTTGAGGCAAGGTTAGCCCGAGTCCGTATAACGTCGTCCAGATGGTGACAAAATATAGCTATTGCTTCGGGGGAAATGGTGTTTTGATCCTTGAAGTTTCTGTTTGTCGATGCAGGGTGTCGATGAGCTGGTTTTGACCTCAGGGTGTCCACTTAGACCATCCCCGTCCCTGCAGAATGCAGTGGTGATTACCGGTCAGACCTAAGGCGTCGTCATCGGGTTACGAGAGAAATACGTACCGAATGACAATAGTCAGGACGAGACGAGAGGGGATGGGGGGGGGTCATCGGGGGAGAAAACACATGCTTCGGAGATTTTTGCTTTCCTATTACATTCGCTAAACAGCTCTTCATCAGCATGTCAAGTGTGCAGACACAGACCGCTCTCATTGATGCGTTTTAAAGTACTTTATTTTCACTCAGAAGTTACAAGTAAGTTATTTCTATAGTTATTTACAACTTTTCTGATTATTGTTGATTATTCTGCAACAAAACATATCGACGAGTAAACGATCCTTTTACCTCATACAAGAAGTGTACTAAAGTAGATTTAATGTTTTAATTTTTTAGTGCAATGATGTCTTGTCGGCAAATGCTAAATGCAGGAAAAAAATTCTTTGGCCTAATAAAATAAAAGCAAATAGATGTTTAACATTTTAAATACATTTTTCTTAAAAACTTATATTGATCTTGTTTGTAGGCTGCATAATAGTTTTGTTGGGAATAGAGAATGATTTACTAAACATTCGGGCTTGGCACAACTAAACAATCATTGGATTATTAAACGTCGGGTTGGTAATGCATCGGGTTTGGGTTCTTTTTGAGAAAAATGTTTGGGGGAGGGGCGAACCTTTTGTAAAAGGCAAAATTAAATAAATAAATAAATCATGTGTTAATAGCAATTGAAAACATACATTTTGCTTCCAAATTTATTTTTTTTTTTCAGATGTTATCATTTAGTCGAAACTCATGTTTCTAACTTAAAGTAAAAGCTGCGCTTAGCCCAGACCGCTGTAATCATTTGATCGGACCAAGTCCAATTCAAAAGTCAACATTGCTCCTTCGAGATCGATCAAACCAACTTACAGACTGATACCAAACTCAATCTTGTTTAAGTTTTTTTTTTTCTTTTTTTTGCAAGCTATATTCTTTTTTTTTTTAATATGCTTTTTTTCAAGTACTAAAATAGTGTAAAAAAGCAGTGCTGCGCAGTCGGAGTCGGACAGATTTTGGAGACAAGGAGTCTGAGTCGGCATTTGTAGGTTAAAAATTCCAAGAGTCGGAGTCATTTTCCCTCAATGCCTGTAACACTGCCAGTGATTGCGGGGTCGGAGTGAGAGTTGGAGTCGAACTGGTTTTAAGGTAAAGGAGTCGGAGTTGAATTGTTTGTCGGTGAGTTAGAGGGGTGATTAAAAACTAATTGTATCGAAAGCCAATGTGAGCACGAAGCAATGCGTTGGCTTTTCGTTTCCCGCGCTATTTCTCTCTGTCGACTGCTGTCATTGGTTTTTTCGAATCAAAAACAATTTTTACTGTGTATTATCTTAATTTTTGAAAGAGTTTATAACTTAAACAAAGTTTTGTTTGCCTAATTCTGTCCTGATATTTTTGTAGTTCCAACTACATCTTATAAGGCTTCAAAATGCAGAATTTTATATCAATTTTTCAAAATTTTCTCCGGGGAAGAAATCCCCGGGCCTCTTACCAATTGGGAATATTTTGTACTCCACTTAAAGGGGAGTCATGTGTCACTTTCTTGATAACATTTCCCCTCTTAAGGTCAATCCAACACAGGACATCAGGGAAAACACATTAAAACACGATCATCCAAAATTAAAGTATTGCTGCATCGCTGTATGTATCAGATGAAAGAGACAGACATAGTAAAGGAGAAAAAAAAATTATTAAAAAATGCATCTCTTACACCACCGAGAGAAACGTTGTTAAAACTGCAAAAGGGGCCCCATACCTAAAATGGCTTAGGGCCCCGTTAAGTCTAAATCTGGCCCTCAGTTGGAGTCGGCCATTTTCCCTCCGACTCAGTAGATCTGCAAAAATGGTCTATGTAGATGAATTTTAGGGTAAGACTTTGAATTTACATTTTCCCCCTTTAGTCTGGAAAGAGAATTAAAACTTAAAATTTGAAATTATGACCTATTTCAACTGGCATGTTCAATAAAAAGTTTGAAACTAATGGTTATGCATTTTCGAATTATGAATGCTTCAAAAAATTTGAAAAATAAAAAAGTTAGGTATATAGTTAATTTAAAAAAAAAGGGAAAAACCTTACACAAAAGAAATTGGTGCAATTAATGTTAATCACTTTGATACTTAATAAGTTTGTTTATGACGTAATATCGTCGGCACTATGCTGAACTACCGAATATGAAAATTGGCTCTTTTCAGGAGAGCCGAAACAATATTTTTGTCCACCAGACGCTTTAGTTATTTTCAATTTTTTGATTTTTATAAACAACATTAAGTGTAAATCTTATTGTTTGAAGTACAGTAAACTCTCGATTATCCGTGAAAGTCTCGGAAAAAGAAAAAAAAAATAGTTGAAAAATTTTGTTCTTCAAAAACGCGGATCTGAAATCAATTCGTCCCAGATTTTTTTTCCCTTTCCCACGACAAGTGCTCCTTCTCAAAAAACACGAAAGTCGGTATGCATTGTCATCAACTTCTCTTTGACACGTGCCTCAAGGGAAAGCGTTCAGCTGATTTCGGTAAAACACATGTGTTTACTGAAGACCCCTAGCCGATTGAGAAAGGTTAGGAAAACGCCTACAGGTCTTCTGGGAATTCTCTGATGGGGTCTTTTTTGTTGTGGTCACTGTTTTCACTTCTGGGCTGTTTGAATGTTTTAGGTTGACGGAAAGTTCCTACTCATGATTTTAATTTTAGTTTATTTTAGTTCTGTAGAACTTGAAATACAAGTATTTTTTAATGCCGCATCTCTTTTAAACGTTTCACGTTTTATTTACAATAAAATCACTCTCAAGCAAAAGATAATTTCTGTCTTCTTTACCTCTGGTTTTAAACCTTTTTCGGATTATAAGCGACTTTCGTTATCCGCGGTATCTGAGCCACTCAATTCCGCTGATAATCGGGAGTGTACAGTAGTAATAGCCCTTTTTGAGTACTACGGCAAACCATTGAATTTGAAAAACGAGATCCGCGATTTTTCACCTTCCTTTTGTTACCGAGTTTAGCATAGTGCCAATCATATTATAAAGTTTCGTTTTTTTTTTTGGATTACACAAAACACACACACATACACATTACTTTCGTTTAGTACATTCAAAAACTTAGAACCAACGGTGAGGAGTTGAAGTCGGACTGATTTTGAGGTAAAGAAGTCGGAGTCAGGAGTCGAAGGTTTAAAAATTCAACAGTCGGAGTCGATCATTTTCACTTAAAATCAGCAACCCTGCCAGTTCTTGTGGAGTCAGAGTCGAAGGCTCTAAAATTCCCCAAGTCGGAGGTCGGAGTCGGTCATTTTTCTTCCGACTCCGCAGTCTTGCTTAGAACTGCTGGTGTGACTATTCATTTCAATAATTTAAATCTCACTACATTTTAACTTTTATTTTCTATTTCAAACATGCTTCGGCGGCCCACACATTTTCCTCCAAATAACTGTGATTTGTACGATGATATTTGTAAAAATCTAGGAATGAAATATGTTTGCGGCCCCTATGAAACTATCATGATTATTTATCTGATTAGCCCGGTTGCCCGCCGGCTCCACCCACCACCAGCTAGGCCTAATCGATGTAGACCTTTTATTACCATACAAATTAATTAAAAAATCGTAAAAATTTGCACCTTTTCTAATTTTTTTAGCGCAAAATTTTTACCCGTTTCCAGTTTCTATATGTTATCAAATAAAATACTTGTAATGGGTTTTAGCAAACTAGGCTCTTCAAAATATTTTCAATTTTTTCTCTTGATTCTGCTTTTGCGCTAGCAAAACTTGATAGTTGTAATCGTTTTCCCTTTTCCATGCTTTCCCAAGTTATCCCGGAAAAATAATATAATGAAAGAAAATATAAATAAATTTAATTTTATACGTGTTCTGACTCGCGAGGTTCATCTTAATATAAAGCTAGGCATCGGACTCAAGTTTCTTTTGAATTTTTAACTTAATATTAGTTGCTCTTCTTTTGTTTACTTAAGATGTGGGTTTCTCTGCTCCCCAATAAATATTTTGAGCTAGTGGATGAGCACTGCTATAACCTTGAGCCCTGGAGTTTCCCTCCGTAAATTTGTGTGTTTATAAGGTTTGATTACGGAAGGAGGGGGGGGGGAACCCTCAGTACCTTAATCGGTCACTAACCCCATCACCCTAACGTTACCAAACATGACCTACAATTGCGTTTTCGATACTTTAATTTTAAAACTTTTTCAGGATGCACCTCGGCTCTCACTCCCTATAAAATACCATTACAGATCGACTAAAAGTTCGTTTATTGGACTTCAATTTCTTAAAATTATCATAGTCAGACTTTTCGTCAATATCTGATTCTCAGACAGTTCTAGTTTATTGATCTCGCGATGACCCTGCTCACAAAAGCCTAGTTTCATGTTTTTCATTTTAAATTTGATTTTTTTCCATACATATTTCATTTTATCTATTTTAATTTTTTTTATTTTTTGCTTTTAATTTTTATAGGGAATTCGTACTTTTAGACGCAAAGAATGATTAGTTTCTTTATCACTTTAATTGGAGGGGGCAGAGCCTGATTACCTCAGGGGCATGTGGGGCACAGGCCCTTCCTCTTAGATTTCAGGGGGGGGGCAAAATCCCCTTAATTTATCATGTTAATTAAAAATAAATAATGATTTCACTCAGAATCTAGAGTACAATGATATCATTGATAGTTTTGCAAATGCCAAAACAAGGAAAAAATCTATTTGTTGTTAAAAATTCGCCTTAAAAGTGTGATCTGTTTGCAAATCAGAAAACCACTCCAAATTTAGTCTGTATTTACTATTAAAAGTTATATGATAGATCATTTTGGTATTTACGGTTTACTGCAAAGATTAACCACATTTATATATTTATCGTATACTACTATATCTCTTCTACTTTTTAAATGTATATATTACATTGTATGTGATATGAGGTACCACCAAATTTAGTACGGTTGTGTAAAAACACAAGTATCGAAATATTTTATTGCTTCAACATATAAAAAAAAGCTGGAATGGGGGGGGAGGCACAAAATGAATTTCCTGAAATAGAAATGTGCCCCATGTCCAATGTCAGGATGATCAGGCTCTGGGGGGGGGGATCTTGCAAAGTAAAATTTGGCTATGCCCCCCTGTCGGGCAAGTTTGCCACCCTGTCGGGGATTTCCTAGCGCCACCACTGTTTTTAGAACTTTACATTTCAGCCCAAATAAGAGTCAAATTTTAAGAAAAACCAACACAAAGCAGCACACACTAAATATAAAAGAAAAATTGCGTATTGTAGAGCACTGGAGCTGTTTTTCTTAAATATAATTTTATCTGCTACATTAAAAAAACTAGTATGTTGTGGCCATCACGAAACTTTCTTCTATATTTTTCCTTTTCTGATCCCTCCCCATGCTTGACGAGGAAGCAATATTCCTAACAAAAACAAAATTACACATGCAAAAACTTGACGACCATCCCACTGTCTGAATTATTGTAAAAGCAAAGCAAAGAGCGAAAATTGAAAGTTATTTTAAAAGCCTTGCTTGAATTAATTACAAATATTTTATTTATTAACAAACATTAGTGGCAACAGTTAAAAATTTTAAATCATTGAGATAATATTTCCGATCATTTCCATACAATTAAAATCACGAGAAATACGCAGACGACAATCTATTACGATTTATCTTTCTTATTGTTGCATTAATAAAACTATTTTTATTCGCAAAAAAAAAAAAAAAAATCAACACCTCTTGGAGCGATTGGAGTCAAAATTGAACCAAAGCCTGTTTACGTATTAGTACAGTAAAAATAGGGGTCGGACCCAAACATCCAAAAAAAAAAAGCTAAACCTGATGCAAATTGTTTATTACCCTCCCAATAAGAACAGGTAAAAAGTCCCACCCCATTGTGCGTCGGGTTTTGGAATGGGGGGCATCTAAAAATTGCTGTTTTGGGTATTTTTCCAGAATTTTTAGAGTAAATTTAAAGTGAGAATATTATGTTTTACTGAATTTATAAAAGCATGACATTAAAGGTGTTTGACCCCCAAGAGAGATGACATAACCCACCAATGCTACAAAGCCCCCCTATCCCCGTAAAACGAAACAGTACCCCCGAATCCCCCTCCATACATTTCATATGGAAACATTATTTTATGCTAAGTTAAAGTTAGAAATCGAATGTGTCCATCTTCCAAGATCGATGGTGCACCTCATCTCAAAGCTACAGCACCCCCCTCCACCAAATAAAATACATCCTCACCCCCGCCCCCCCCCCCCTTTTCTTTCAAGTAGAAGTATTTCATGCAAATCAAAAATGCATTAAATCAGGACTGTCCACCCCATAAGAACAGTAGCTCACCTCCCAAAACGATTTTTTTTTCTAAAATATTATCCTTCCCCCCCCCCCAACCCCATCTAATGGTGCACATTTGATTAAATGGCCAGAAAAATTACGCTGAACTGTTTTTTTCATTCAAATGATTTCTCCTAAGCTTGTAACAAAAAGTCTTCGTTATCAAGATGTTTTTTGGAATCTAGATCCTCAGCAAAATCGTTATTGTTGCAGCTATGTCTCACACAGTTTGTGCATATAATTGAGCACTTCAGCACTTTCAGACTTTTCAAACATTCACTATATCCAATGAACTCCTCAGAGCAACCACAAGATTTGAGACGCAGAAAGTCTTCTAGAGCAGAAGGCTAGGCTGTTGTAATAGGACGCAGATTATATTTCTGTGGTGCTTTCTTTGCACCCATCAAAAATGACACTAGCTTTCCCATACTTACAAATTACCTATACACTGCATTGCTGTCATATTTCCTTGAAGCTCACAGATCATTACCAAAAACATCATCAAGCAGGTATCTTCCATCTATTACATATGAGGCAGTTGGAAGCAAAGGGATGCAAGTGGCAAAATTAAAAATTTGAAGATAACCAGTACAAATGGTTGGTGAACCTCTCCTCTATCTTGAGGCAAGAGATGGTACTAGTAGACCTGGTAGTTGCTTCTATACAGCATGATTTAGAAAAGAAAATCAATGAAAGCCTACCTAGGATCTTATCTTTAAACGCGTTTTATTCTAAACTTGAAAATGTCCACTTACATCCCTTTGCTTCTCACTGCCTCATATATGACACCAGCTGTTCGTTCTGTGATGGTGGATGAACCTTTTGCTTCAGATAATAGCACTTTAACGATACAAGATTTCTTTCCTTCTGAAACCAGATTCATCGAATACTGATGGAGGATCAGCGCATAACTCGTACCAGAAGTTTTTAACATTTTGTTATTCCATCTTTAATGGTCATATCATTCGGTGTAAAAGATGGTTTGGGCTTACACATCTTTACAGATAGTAACTACTCTCGTAACAGAAGCTAAAGACATAACTGTTTACCTCCTTTACAAAGAAATGCCTCAAAATTGTTTGACTTCAATATCCTTTGATGTTACTACCCGAACGTTAAAGGTCTCATCGCAACTCACCTTATCGTCAGCTAGCAATACCACTACCAACTTAAAAGGAAAGAAACTTCTGGGGGCTTTAGAAACGGATTGTGATTTCCTAACTGGGAAACAAAAAGGTGTAAATATTTAGCATTCTACTGTTGTATTGCTCATTGCTCTCATCAAGACTTGTTCTATCGTTGAATCACTACAGGTTCTAGACCACCTGAATTTGTCACTGCGTTAGATCGTTGGATAGCTGATGTTTTAGCTGATGTTTGATGTGATCAAAAATTTTTGTATCGCATAATGTACTCAAAAGTTTGAGATAGTGTTGCAACTATATGTCCGCATGTTTAGCATAATTCACATAACCAGCTGCGTAAAAGAGAGGTAGCTCGGTGTTTGCAAATGAGAACCCCCACCGACTTAGAGAGTGCAGAATTGCAATATTGCCCGTCTCACTATTGGCAATTTCGGTTTGTCCCCCCTTACGGTGATGGCAAAAGATTGTAGAATAGTTGAAGTTTGTTAATCGAGAAGAAGAAGGGAAACTTTGGTCAATTTGGACTTTTTTTATGCAGAACAGGAATTTTGTTTTCCAGCGCTCTAAACAGTTTAATAACTCCAGTCGCAAATAATTTGGTTACTGAGCTCGCTTAGATCTTTTAGAATTATCATTCTTACATTACCATATCATTGTGTGGTATTTTGTGCTTCGGAAAAGTTTAAATCAGGGAAATTTTTTCGTGAATTTCACTGCAATAGTTGATTTTAGAATGTAAATTCAGGGTCCCCCCCCCCAAAAAAAAGCGATGGCGCACCCCTTAAGTGTGACGGACTATCCATCCAGAATAAAAGCCCTCAAAAAAGAAAGAAATACCCCTTGAAAAAACTGCCTTAAAAATTCCAATGACGCAAAGCTGCTCCATAACCCCCCCCCCATTCACCCTTCCCCCGCAGGTGCACCCCTGTTAATTAGAATTTTTTTCTGTGAGAGTTTATTATTTTACTATTTTAGAGTGGCTTCTGCGAGGTTTGAGAATTTTTTTTAAGCAATGGAAATTATTTTTATTTAAATAGAGGATTATTTCGTCCCCCCCCCCCTTCCCCCCAAAACCCGACGCGCAAAGTGCTGGGACTTTTTACCCCTTCTTGCTGGAAGGGTAAGAAGTAATTTGCAACAGGTTTCACCTTTTTTTTTTTGGATGTTTGGGTTTGGCCATTTTTTGGCCTAATTTTACTGTACTATATGGATTCACATATATTCCAAATTTCAACCAGAACGTAGCATTACTTCTTGAGATAGGGCACTCACAATGGAAAAAAAGAACGGGCGATTGCGCTACCCCCTTTTTAGCTGTTGACACCAAAATAAAATCAGCTCTTATACCCACTAAGGGCTACTTGTCAAAAAATTTTTGTTTGATTCCGTTCGTTATTTCTTGAGATACAGCAGTCACAATTGACGACAAAAAACGTTCTATAGCTCAACCCCCCTTTGAGTTATTGACACCAAAATTGAATCAGCACCTGCTCCTGTTAATGGCAACATATGGACCAAATTTTGTTTGATTCCGCCAGTTACTTCCTGAGGAATAGCAAGCACGCGTAACTCAAAAAACGTCCCATTGCTCCACCCCCCTTGGAGGAATTCGCGCCAAAAACTAATGGGCACAAGTTCACATACGGGCACATATGTGTACCAAATTTCGTTCGATTTCATGCGGTAGTTTTTGCTGTAGAGCGGCCACAAAAAACTGGTCACACACAGACGTGACACACATACATACATACATACATACACACACACACACACACACAGACAGACAGACATTTTCCAAAAATAGTCGAAATGAACTCAGCACACCTCAAAAAGTTCGAATCCGTCAAAATTCGAAATTCGAAAATTTGCACGAATCCAATACTTTCTTCTATATATTAGATATAGAAGAAAGTAAAAAGAAAAACCACTACGAATCATTTGCATGTCCCTCCAAAACAGCGCCCAAGGTTTAAAAAAAAAAAAAAAAAATTGAAGCCCATATTTTCAGTCTAATACTGTAGTTGCGGGGAGGGGGGGGGGAGACAGTCCAAGATATTTGGTTTTCTAGGGAAAATAATGCAAATATTATGTGAATTGGTTTTTCAACCACTTTTCTATTGCTGATCTCCCCCCAAGGTGAGTTCTAAATATTTTTCCACCCAACTACTGAGCTGTTTCAACACAAATAGGAAATTAAATAGATTTTAAGAAATGTCAAACAAAACACTAAATATAAAAGCACCCACTGTCATTGTAATTCAAAAGGGATTTTTTGTAATTAATTGATCGCAAAAAAAATACACACCATAAATAAACACTGCACCCCTTTCTCGATTTTTTTTTTTTTTTTCCATGCATCCAATGATTGCTCCTTAGAAAAACGTGGCAAAATGACCTAAAGTTGCGTCTTCTAAAGAATGGGTAAGACGTATGATCACACGAGAATTAATTGTTCGAACTACATTTGTCGTGTGCAGGTGAACGGTAGTATCTGCAGAAATGAGTTTTCGAGATATTTGAAGAAATGTGTGGTGGATTCAATACTAACAATGGGGAAATGTTGGAATTGAAGGTTTTTTTTTAGCGGAAACCAAAAAAGCTAACGTACAATAGATGACAAAAATGCAATAAAATGAAAAATTCGCAGTTACTGTCCTTTACCTGCCCACGTCAGTGTACACTCAGGGTTGAAAGCCTGAAAACTAAAATACAGAAAACTCGCATTATATTTGTGTATCCAGATATTGACAGAAAAATAATTATGCAGCAGAAAAAGAAATCTTCTCAAACCATTTTAATGATTTAATAATGGTTTTGTTTCAAGAGCTGACATCACACGAGTTTAGAAAGCAAAAAGCCTTGACTCATTTGGGAAGGGTCAGGAAAAAACGAGACTAGGCAAGGAGTGGCGTTCTAGTCTCTTTAGTTCGAGGTCATCATTCAAAATATATTAACTAATTGTTGAAAACTTAATTCCGCATTATTCCAGGCACAGCAAACTAAAAAGTATTACCAAGAACCAAGTTTTCCCGCTGAGACTGTTGCACAATTTAATCGCGTTATTTAACCCAGCAAAACCAATCAATCAAAATCAGTCACAAATCCAGAGTTGAATAAAAAAGCAATATTTTTCCACTCTTACAGAATCACTGATATTAATATAATTTCACTTTAAAAAAAAGCTGATACTGTTTTTGTAGGTAAATGGTTGACTAAACCAAGGGTCGGTAACCTTTATGCGATTAATAGCCATTTCTTTTTCTGATGTGTAAATTATTTGTTTTTAAAGAGTCAAATATGTATACAGTTATCATTACGTTTTGAAAAAAATTAAAAATGGTTATCTGCGGTGCAATTTTTACCCTATATGTTAAATGTTATAGTGCATATATTAGATGACTTAAGTTGAGGTGTAGTTCCCGCCTTGTAGACGAGTTCGCTTCTTGATTATCATAACGTGGAAAAGCGGAAAGATGCGCCAAAGAGCATCATTGTGACGTCATCAAGACCACGCCTTGTTTGCAAAATCGGACATTTTAAAAAATTAAAAAATAACTATAGGGAAAATGAAAGAATGTTCTGGGTCCATGGTTTTTTTTTTTTTTTTTTGCTTATTCTATCAATTTTAGTGACTAAAAGTAGTACTTTTGACTGAAGGAAACAATCCCATTATTGCCCACGGCAACTTTTGCTTTACTCTTTATCCGATTTAACTTATTATTAGGAAAAATTGGAATTGTACATAGCACAGTCGCGTGCTTTTAATAACATTTGAAAGGCAACTTATTGAAAAGAAACGTATGAGTATCAATAGGTTTTTATTTTTCCTACTAAAAAAGGAAATGAAAATATTCATCATGTAATAGATTAGCAACGTCTCCCCCCCCTTTTCACTTCGTAGTAAAAAGTTAGAATGTATTCGAGCAACAAAAATTTTCAGCCTATAATTCCATTTCACTCTCTCCTAATGACTGTTGAGCTGCTTTTTCAGCCCCGCACACGGACATCTACGACTTAAAGCACAACCGAAATATCCATTTTGATAATCTCCGAGTTAATTATTACAAGTTTTCCCGTGACGTCAGTAAAATTAGCGACTTTTATGTAATTTGAAAAAACTAGGATTTCTAATTGCCTAAAATCTTATCCAAATGATCATGATCACTTAAGGATCGTATTCATCTCGAATAGAAACGAACGAATTGGTTCAGTAGAATATTGATGTTTTAAGCTTTTGAACTTACCTGACTTAACAAAATGGCTACCGCGCAGATTGAAATTCCAAGTTTATTTCAGTGTTTCCTAATGCAGATAGTATCGCGTAATTAAAGGGGAATGATATCAAGACAGGAGATTTGAAACTGCTTTAAAATATCATTCGAGCGAACTGAAACCACACAGGACCCTTTAGCACATTCTAAAAACGCAAGGCTGTCGACGGCGCTGTATACAAGGGCCCTACAAATTCCAAATACACACTGCCCCCATGGGCGAGCGCCGCCACTGAATTACAAAGTGTCCCCCTCCCCCAGTTTCGCCGACACAAACCCCTCCCCCCTGCTTCCCTGTTTTTCCGTTTCAAACAAAGATTTGATACATGAAAAGGGGGGGGGGGGTTAAAGGTCGGCGAAACTGGGTTTTACATCCCCCTCCTTTTTTTTCAGATCGATACACATGACAATTTATGCAAAAAAATGAAAGTAACTGCTTTTTCGACAATGTCACTTAAAATTCAACACAGATACGGTCTTCTTAGGGAAAATATAGCGCATTTGCTTGCAGAAAGTTTTTTCCGAAAAACTGCTTTTTCAATATCTCACAAAAATACGTTTTTTCATAGCTTATATTAAGTTTCTTGACGTTTTTGATGGCCAACTTCACTAAAGTTCGGTGGGTTCAAGTCGAGAACCCCCGGATTGACACCAAAAGGATTGAAACGCGTCTCCTAGGAAGAAATAAAAACACTTTAAACCTTTTACGAAACTGTTGACAGGTTTATCGGCAAAAGGATTCAGTTTGTCGCAAGAAGTTCCGACAAGTAAGCAGCAATCGATGGCTCGTTTCGACCCATATTAGGGGAAGGAGGTCATATTTAATATGATTATCAGACATTCAATTCGAACTACAAAACGGGGATTTGTATAAATTCAAAGTTATTACCTGCTAGATCAAGGCTTTTGGCGCGTCCGAAGAATGCCTCCATTGTGAAAACATTAAGAAAATTCTAGTTATCTCGAAGAAAAAAATGCTAAGCATCTTCGACTGACCCGATGAACTCACACTTGATAAGATATGGTGTTTCCACGGGAAAAGCGGAAGATAAGAATGGCAATTGGAAAAGATAATAAACATAATGTTTTTGAATAGGCTTTAAAACAGGAGACAAGACGCAATTTTTACATTTAGCTGGCATATGAAACACAGCTCTTTTAATCGACCAAAATGTTTTTGTTCTCAGTAGCGAATTAACACGCTTGGGGGCTCGTCGTAAAGCATTTTCGTGGGTCCCCTCCTCGAACGTAGACTTTCTTTTTAAGTGCAGTTTTTTAATCCCTTTTCGCTCTTTTGTATTAGGGGCTTCTCCAATTGCAACATGGTAAATTCACCACTGATTGTACTTCATTATTTTGTAATTCACAACACTTCAATATAGAATGATTTTAAAGATAAAATCATCAACAACAACGTACAGTAGTGTAAAAGCGTGGGGAAAATGCGGGGGAGGGGGGCTTGCAGATTCCAACACAAAGCTCATTGAAATTTAAAACTTTGATTTAAAAATAGAGGTGACGCTTCCAGTTAAAAAAAATGTGATGTGCCCCTTAACTACACCACTAACCAAGGGCAATAAATATAGAAAATTGCAGTCCTGCAAGTTTGAATTAAAAACAGTTCCCTTTCTAACGATATTTTAGCACTTTCAATAAAAGATATTAAAAATATTTTAAAAAATTGAACTATTTCTGTTCAAGTCCTTTAGCATTTAAAATGTTTTTCACTTTATTCTTTAGTAATTAGAGGCAGTTACAAGCAAAGGGACTTTTAAAGTTTTGAATGAGACACACAGGGTTTAGTTTCTAACAAAAGTGCAGGAACTTCTGTAGTCCTCAGAACCCATTTTCGTGCGTAAAAAAGAATGAATTTCATCACTAATAGATTAGAATTCAAGAGAAATTGAAAAGTACAGGAGCTCAGCTCCCGTGCAAATTTGAGCCCTGGAAACACGTGCTAAGTTCAAACCGTGGGTACGCTTTCACTGAGTGTTTTTTAATCACGCTGGATAGCAGAACCTACTGGGGTTGCTAGTACCATGTCTTGCAACAAGTGTGCACAGAAGAGAGTTTTTCCTTTCAAATTTGAACCAGTTATTTCCAAATTTTTAATTTCGGCCCTTACACCTCTTTGCTTTCCAGTGCTCCACTTATTTTTATTAACTTTTTCCATTTTGAGACTTTACTGCTATTCAAACTTATTTTTAAATTTTTCGCTTAAAATTGGATTTCCTCAAAAATTAAACAAATACTCAAAACTTGAGAAAAAAAAATTTAACTTACGACAAGAAAAGAGATTAGTGACGAAGTAATTCCGAACGGGAACAGCTGGAACTACAGCAAGCTTTTCGTCTGAAGTTGAAGATAAGGTGACACTGTTACCCTCTTCCAGAAGCATGTTGATGTTGCTGCACGATTTTTGATAACACAGTATTAAATCCGGCACAAAATTAGCAACTCGTCGTTATTCGACGAGGCCGTCGTTATCCAAACCAGACAACTGACACATTTACAACACAAATAGTTTCCACCGTCTTTCCAAAATTTAATTTCGAATAATAGTCTGCAGGTGTAAACTTCCGACAACACTCTGTTTCCATACAGACCTTCGCAACCAGCACATTTTCTGTTTACACTCAAGGTAGGTCTGCAAGTGCATTCTGTTCAAAGCGGTGACGTCACATACAAGCACGACGAGTAAAAAGAGAAACGGCTAACCCCACTTCTACAATCAATTTATATTTTTCAATGATGGATAATATTCACACCAAGTTTAGAACGACGAATGGTACGTTGGTATTTACTTTTTATCAAGTCATTGAAGATTAACCCGCCGTCGCGTGACAGCCTTCCCGCGGATCACGAGCGCTGAGTGAATCAAAAACTCCGCTGTCCAGTGGGAAAGATAATCACAGGGTTGCAACTGACAGCCATTCGCTTCACTGGACAAAACGTTCGCCAATTGTCGCCAATAGCAGAAAGACGTAATATCAATTCATACATCAGATTTTTGAAATATAAGATTTTTTTTTTCGATTGCGAATTTTGTTTGTGCAAAATAATTGCTCTTCATTAAAGTGAAACAAAAATAGTTGTATTTCAACAGGCCCGTCTATTGAGCTTTGAACCCCCCCCCCCCCTGCCTTTGAAAAATTCACGTTTTTCCAAATTATTGGGCGTGGTTTTTGTTGTTTTCCGTTAAAATTTACATTGAGTATGCACCACCCCAACCCCCCCCCCCTGGAAAAATCCGAAACAACGGTCATATATGAAAATGAAATTTCATCTCTAAAATTAAAAGAATATTAAAAAAAAAACATTGTTCAGTGTTTCAAAATTTCAGGAAAGAATCGTCTGAGAAATAAATACGATATGCAACAGAATCGTTGTGAATTTGGATTAATTTTATCACTAGAAACATCAAACTTTTCTCATTCTAGTAACTCAAAATTTTACGTAACAAATGAGAGAAAAAATACTCATTCCTTTTTTTCTAATTGATACAAACAATAAATATTTACAACTGGGAAAAAGTTAAATTACATTCTAACTATTGAACACTACAAGACTTATCTTAACTTGTTTAATTTTTTACTTTAAAGAAAGAATAAATTAAAAAAATTCTTTCGGGAAATCGTAAGGAAAGAGCCCTCTCGCATGTATTTATTTGAAGAAAGACTTTTTTTTTATAAACAAGTAATTTTTTACTATCTTTTACGTCCGAAGTAAATGGAAGAGAATATCGACTTGAAATAATTCCAGTTTTTACGAATTTACACGTTTTCAAGGGGTGCCCATCACCCCAAGTTCAATGGCGCTAATTCAACTCCAAAAAATTTTTCAACTTTCCTTCCCTTGTATGTTTTTTATTTTACAGGTCTCTTTTTTATTTTACTTATTTTTAATGCGTTTTATTTATTTATGTTTTTTAATTCCTCTTACTTTTTGTTTATTTATTTATTTTTAATTATTGTAAGCATTATTATTATTTTATTAGAAAAGTTCTGTGCTACGCCAGTGACACACACACACATACACGCACACACAAACTAAAATAAAGAAATGAAATGTAAACAGAATAAAATAATAAATAAAATAAAAAAGAAATCAATCAAAAAAATTTCAATAGACAAATTAAAAAATTCACTCCAAATTTTGACGGCGCAACTTGCGCCATACCCCCCCCCCCCCTTGTGGGCATCCCCGGATGTTTTACAGGGTGCTGAATGCATTTTGATAATTTTTGGAAATTGGAAAGTCTTTGCGGGTGCACATTTTTTCTGGGTGCTTTAACACAAAACGTAATGAAAGGACTCGATCGAAATTCGGAACACAGATGGACTTCGACGGGAACTACTGCTTATTAGGTTTTGGTGTCCAGCGCTGCAAATGAGGTTTGGTGCAATTTAAAGTTTTTCGGCAAAGGTAATTGCTATATCCACAAACAAATAATTTAAAGTAGACACCATCCATTAAACGTTTGATAGAAACTCACTATCAGGAATAAGAAAGCGGACACGATGGTCAAAAAATGAGACAGGTTGGAGACATTTTGGCGTCTTTATCGCCATTGCTGTGAAATTAAAGAACCAGATTAACTAAATTTTCAAGGAAAAACACAATTGGTTGAAAACCACCTTACGTAATGCCACTCTATTAGGGGAGTTGTCTCATCCGCCATTTTGGTTTCAAACGTGGTAGTTGTCATAACACCAGAATCAAGGTTCCCACATAGGGATTTTTTTTTTGCAAAGCCAAGATTGAGCTCATAAAATTCAGAAGATCGTGCATCTTTTTTTTTTTTTAGAAGAAGAACTTGCTGCAAACAAGAACTAGCTCCAGCACAGTTATACAAGAAAAGTTATGAAAAATTAAAAAAAAGAAGAAAAATTAATTTGAATTTTGACCTCTTGAATTCAAATTATGTTTTTCGCAATCACGAGTGTGTGTATGTGTATGTAGGCGTGTGTGTTTGTGTATGGGGGCATGTGTGTTTGTGTGTAGGGGGCATGTGTATGTGTGTAGGCATGTGTGTTTGTGTCTGTGTGCAGGCATGAGTGTGTGGGTAGTTGTGTGTATGAGTGTTTGTGTGCGTGGGGGCGGGGTATGTGTATGTAGGCATATGTGTTTGTCTCTGTGTGCAGGCATGAATGTGTGGGTAGTTGTGTGTATGTGTTTGTGTGTATGTGTAGGTGTCTGCATGTATCGGTGTGTGTATGTGTTTGTGTGTACGTGTGTGTGTAGGTATGTGTATGTATGCGCGTGTGTGTAGGATATGGATGCAACCTGGAGACGGTTTTCGCTATAGGAGCAGCATCGTGAGGAGCCGGTCGACGGTGATGCTGCAGAGGGTGGCGGGGGGAAAATAAAATCATAGGACATCAAAACAGTCAAATGAAAGCTATAAGCAATCGTGATTGCTCAAAAAAAAAAAATAATTAGAATGTGATTAGGTGTTTTTAAATTCAATGTAATTAAAAATCCTCAAATGGCTGTGCTGTGTGATTGTCGATCGCAGTTAAAAACTTCGACTGCTTGCGCGTTCTTGCTAATCCTACTACCTATTACGAAGTAAAGCGTTCTGTTTCTTATTTGTCTCGTTGTTTATTTCTCTGTTTCATCTGCTGTCTCCCCGTGGCGCAACTATAGAAGTATCTAACAACTAAAACAAATGGGGATCGGTACACCTCAAATTGGCGATGAAAACTCGATTCATGTGTTCGAATGAATCCAATTCTTTCTTTAGTGCAAGGAAGCAAGAAGCACAGGTCCGGTTTTCAAAGCTAACTTGAAGTTCAATAGGAACAATACAGCCGATGAAAATAATCTTGCTAGTTTGAAATTTGTACGCACCTAAAGCTCTGGTTTAGGAATTCTGAGAAATACCCACTGGCTAACAAAGTCACAAAAAATGGTAGCCATTTTTCTTAAAGTATGCACGCAGCGAAAAAATAGAATCCTATTCTCTATTAGTAATAATAACAACAAGTTAAAAGATTATGTTACTCTCTCTCAAAAAAAAAAAAAAACACAGGATAATTTTTTTTTTAACAATAAGCATACAACAAAAGGAAATAGTTTACAAGTTTTTAAATGTAATAAAAATGTAGCCAATTATAACTAAATGAAAGCAGATGTGAGAATTCGTACAGGTTTTGGTTCATTAAATTAGAAAATTTCTGTCACCTGACACGATTTTTTCCAGGGAATACGGAATTGTTCAAGGTCGTAAATGCAAAATTGAACTATTTTTCAAAAAAAAAAAAAAAAAAAAAAAAAACGCGATCGTATAAGCCGATCGTTTTTGAATACAAGTAGGTGTAAAAACGTCAGTACTGTCTGACCACGGATTGTATGGAAAGACAAGCATCCGTTTTACAGCCGGAAATGGAAGAATTTGTGATTTTGTACCGATGTCAACTTTTGCAGAAGCAGTCTCGTTCAAATGAGCGGAATACGCGCATCAAATTTTTACTTTTCCCCTTTAATCACATAGATTCGTCTTATCTGGATGTTTCAAAATTCCATGCAATCCGTGGTTGGACAGTATCATTGATTTTGTCACTTAAATTGAATTTTTTTGGTCAGAAACGGTGAAAAATAATTTATTTGTACAAAATTAAGATTAAAAAAAAAAAAACGCTTACTAGACTTGAGAGAGGGCTCAAATAGGCGATATTATTTTAACTAAAAGGAGCACACATGAACAAATACAAAAGGGTAGGGAGATGGGGCTATCGCCCTTCCCTTGAGGGGTTCTACCAGTAATTTTTAACATTGAAGTTCTAAAAGTATTTTTTAGACAATTGTGATTAATTTAGTGGTTCTCTCTACCAGAAACGTTTCGGAATTTTTCAAACTTTTGAAGTTTCGAAAACGCATTTTAAACCATCTTTAGAGGAAGAAATGAAATTCAAGCACTTTCCACTGCTACTTTTTGGAAACTGCAGTTATAGAAATGCAATTTTAAACGATATTCGATTATATTAAGGGGAGAGGGTTCGAAGACTATGTAATTTTTCCAAAATTGAAGTTCAAAAAACGCAATTTCGCCCCTCCCATAGATAATTCATGGATCCGCCCTTGGAAGCACATGATCGTCACTTTTGACGACTGGGATTTGATTCTTTAATAGCCATTTTCAATGAAATGGTCACCCGTTGGCTACTGGCAACCGCTAATCTAGAGCTTTAAACGCACCGATCAATAACCACCAAGCCAGAAGAATATTAAAAAGTTTAATAACGCAAACTTAATCACCACGCTTTAGCCCGCAAGAACCCAATGACGCCAACAAAAACTATAATTCTCAGAATGTTATTTGAAAATCGTGTTTACTTCTGACAGCTGGAGACAACCAGCTTTTGCGATCGTACAATATATACCTGGCAGGTCATGTACCCCCGCGCGTTGTTTCCATACGCCAAAAGAATATTTCAATTCAAATAAAAAAGAAACAAAATTACGTCGTCTGCACGATACGACGATTAGAGGACGGGTATGAATATGAAAACACTGCTCCGAACTGTAAAGAAAACGTTGGTCACTAAGGGCTATAACCTAGCAACGCGCAGAAAATCGTGGTATGCGAAACACCTATTTAAAACAAGTGACGCATTAAAATTGCTACTTTTCTTCATGCTATGTGACGTTAATTCTTGAAGGACAATTGTCCCCCCAAGTTAAAATATCAAATACAAATAATTTAAAAAATTATTTTTCCCCACTTTACTAAAACATCGGAATCTTTTTATTAGCAGAAAAAGATGTATACTTTAAAAAATATATCATATACAAGCGGATCGAACGGGGAGAAGGGGGGCAACCACCCCCTTACTTTCAAAAGCAACAGGGCTTTTGTCCGTCCAATTTTTAAGGTCAAAATTAGTGATCGATCAAAACATGATAATATTGATCGATTCACGTGTTTAAAGAGAGAAAAATGGACTTAATAAGGGTGGTGTTTTATATTGTTTTCACGATATTTCATAAAAATTAAAATGGAGCTTTGTCTGGGAAGGAGGGAGGGAAGGATTCAACTGGGGTCATCTGTCCCGATTTTTTTTTTTTTTTAAGAATTTCATTTATTCAAATACTGACGTTAAATTTCAATTGCACAATTAAACCAAAGTTAA
Organism: Uloborus diversus; assembly: GCF_026930045.1. Taxonomy (NCBI): domain Eukaryota; kingdom Metazoa; phylum Arthropoda; class Arachnida; order Araneae; family Uloboridae; genus Uloborus; species Uloborus diversus. The sequence continues at coordinate 243,740,957 of NC_072731.1, read as the reverse complement.
TCATAGAACGCCTGCAGATTTGTGTTACATTTTCAGGGTTGGCCGAGTTGGAACCAATTGGGTTGGATCCAATGGGTGTTTTCGCAAAAACCCATTTAAAAAAACTCATTTTTTAGCCCACTTTTGGGGTTTTTTAAATTTTCTGAGTAGTTTGTAAAAAAATTAATTTAAATACTTTCACAATTTAAACTTCTTTTTTATTTGTTCTTCACCACAAACAATGAACATAAAAACTGAATTTTGAACTTAAATAGTATTTCTTAACTCTTAATGGCAGTTAAAAAAAATACTGCAAAGGTTTTTAAATAAATGTATTTAACTTTTTAATCTAACTGATCAATAAATAACTCGAATTATCGTACTAAGTTTGTACAGAGGAAACTGCTCTAGCTAAAAGGTTTTCCTGTGAATTATTTTCTGCAAACCAACACGGCACAAATCTCGAATAAACAAGGTATATTTTTTAGAAATTAACAGTAACAGGTTTTACAAACATTCGGACAAAAAAACAGAATAGGATGTACAGCATTTTCATTATCTTACGAAAAAGTTTAATATTTCTTTGTGTACACAGAAATAGAAAAACAGGCAACATAAAATTCAAAGACATGTCTTGATTGAGGTGGAATTCAGTAAAAAGGGATTTAAACTACTTGAGGTTCTACAGTAGTTTTGCGTAACAAAACGAAATACAATAAAGTAAAATGCAAAAAAAAAAAGTAGTAATTAAAAACGAACAATAGATTTCATCATTCGAGAAGTAACTTCGTCTTAACTGTAGGTAATCATGGAAACTAAAAAATTCTGAAACTTCACCATTCTTGGGTTTTGTCATCTTTTATACTTTTCTTCAGAAAACACTGAATTTTCCAGCTTTTTTTACCCCAAGACATTTTTTGTGCTTTGTCCATATACTTACGCTACAATATGATACAAGTACCCCACATTTTCCCTAAAAAAACACAAAAAAAAACACATTTCTTTTTTAAAAAATCAGCTTTAGTTGGTTTTTTTGGGGGGTTTTATTTAAAAAAACCCAAAATACCCTGGGTTCATGAGCTTTTTTTAAAAAACCCGGGTTTTTGCCAACCCTGGTTACATTAACATTTCACTTTTTTTTTTTGTAAAAAATTTTAAAAGACTGATTCCACTAACTTTTAAATCGTTACCACTTCATGTGTAGAAACAGACATATTTCAAGATCCAACATTTCTGCGATTCTCTTCTTAATTTTAGAATTTCAAGGTCGGTCCAATGCCGTGTGGCCTTAATAGATAAATCACTGCGCATTGTTTCTATTTCATTGGGATTTTTTTTATTCTTTTGTCTTTCTAGTTCCATGCGATACCTCTATTCTCCTGGCAAGAATGGAGCTGACCGGGCGTCTGCCCTTGGTGCCGTCAGTTGCTAGTTGTCAGTCCAGTCACTTTTTCCAACCAGCCACAACATCCCGTCGTTAATTGCGACACTTTTGTGGCGGTTCGTTCTATATGATGAAGTCATTTATCGCAAGAGAATCCGACTTATTAACCCAAATTAGTTTTAGGTAAAGGTGTGATGGAAAACGTTGATATTAGTTTTCCTTTTCACAATGAAATACTATTCATACTTTCGTAAAAAGAGAGTAGCAGGGGGTACCCACGGGGGGAGGGGGGAATTATTCAGCAAGTTGCTCCATCAAATTTGGGGTGGGGGAGATTTTTTAATTTTTTATTTATTTATATAACTTTATTCATTGATTTATTATTCATTTTATTTTATTGTGTTTATATTTTATTTAATTTATTTATTTAGTTTGTGTGTGTGTGTGTTTATCTCATTGGCGTATCACAGACATTATCTAATAAAAAAAATAATTATTATTATTATTAAAAATAAATAAATAAAAATATTTAAAAAATACTATAAAATAAGAGAGTTAAAAAATAAAAAATGGGAAGAGGGTTGAGAATTTTTTGGGGGGTGGAGAGGGGGTGTTCGCGCCATTGAACTTGGCGGGGATGGGCACCCCTGGAGAGTAGAGAAATAGAGAGTGGTGCGGTTAACCCCCCCCCCCCCCCCCTCCGCCCCCAGTAAAGACTCCAAGCTTTGTGACAAAGTAGAAATTGTTGTTTAATGGCGACGGAAGTAACATGTATGTCAAGTTTTTGTAAAAATTGGTTTAGTAGAATTTTGGGTAAAAATGGACGAGACACGTGTCCCTGTGGTCCATATGAGAGATGCAAAGCTCCAACTGTTTTCCAAATTTGATTAATTTTTTATTCAACTCAGAAATATTCGGATGGTTTGTGACATTGCATACTTTCAATTAAAAATTAATCTTGAGTAAAAGAAGTATGGCATCACAGGTGGCTAGTGCGCAAGAAAAGTTGGGGGTCAAAGGAGGGAGGGGGGCGGGGGACAGATAGGTGGACGGTGCTCCCAAAACTCACTTGGTCAAGTTTGACCACGAACAGAAGGCAGATGACCTTGAAGCGAAACCTCATTTGTATCATTTGTAATAGGTAGAATCTGCCAGAAAGCACCGAATAGTAAGAGGCATAGTCTTGCTAATCCTATCTATTCCAAAATAATAACAAACAATCTAATACAAATGATACAAATGATGTTTGTGCTTTAAGGTCATCCGACTTCTTTTCGTGGTCAAGCTATAGTTTAATCAATTGAACAAGGGGATGTCCACAAATTATGTCTCGCATTTAAGAGGGTGGAGAGAGTGACAAGGGGGAGGGAGGAAATTACAAAAAGTGTAACATCACTTTTTTAACTGTACATGTTAATCAAAAATAACGTGACGAGTGACAAAAGGGGGGGGAGTCAAAAATGTTTAAAAAAATTGCGACATCATCTATATATATATAGACAGCCCCTAAGAGCAATTAAAATCCTCTCTAAACCAATTTTACTTTTACACACAAACAAACGAAACTTTTTTATTTTCTTTCCTTTAAATTGATACCAAATGAAATAGCAGCTTTTTGTTGCTGAATAAACCTGTTAGGGCTTTTAGGAGTTTTGAGGTTCAAAGCTGGGTTGGCAAAAACCCGGGATTTTTTAAAAAAGCCCATGGACCCAGGGTTTTTTGGGTTTTTTTAAATAAAACCCAAAAAATCCCAACTCAAGCTGGGTTTTTTTAAAGAGATGTGGGTTTTTTTTGTCTTTTTTTAGGGAAAATGTGGGGTACTTGTAGCATAAGTGTATGGACAAAGCGCAAAAATTGTTTTGGGGTAAAAAAAAGCTGGAAATCTAGTTAAAATTCAGTGTTTTCTGAAGAAAAGTATAAAAGACGACAAAACCCAAGAATGGTGAAGTTTCAGATTTTTTAGTTTCCATGATTACCAACAGTTAAGGCAAAGTTACTTCTCGAGCGATAAAATCTATTGTTCGTTTTTAATTATTACATTTTTTTTTTATTTTACTTTATTGTATTTCATTTTGTTATGCAAAACTACTGTAGAACCTCAAGTAGTTTAAATCCCTTTTTACTGAATTCCAGCTTAATCAAGACATTTCTTTGAACTTTGTTGCCTGTTTTTCTATTTCTGTGTACAGAGTAAGAAATATTAAACTTTTTCGTAAGATAAGGAAAATACTGTACATCCTATTCTGTTTTCTGTCTGACCGTTTGAGAAACCTGTTAATTTCTAAAAAATATACCTTGTTTATTTGAGATTTGTGACGTGTTGGTTTACAGAAAATAATTCACATGAAAGCCTTTTAGCTAGAGTAGTTTCCTCTGTACAATCTACAAATATTGAGAAAATCAGATGTGACAGGACTTAGTCAAGACAATTTGAGTTATTTATTGACCAGTTAAAGAAAAAAGTTAAATATATTTATTTAAAATCTTTAAATTTTTTAATTAAAGTATTTTTTTAATGTCTTCAAGAGTTAAGAAATACTATTAAAGTTCAAAATTCATTTTTTATGTCCATTATCTGTGGTAAAGAACAAATAAAAAATAAGTTTAAATTGTGAAAGTATTTAGATTAATCAATTTTTTAAAAAACTTCTCAGAAAATTTAAAAAAACAAAAACAAAAGTGGGCTAAAGTGTTTTTTCAAAAAAAAAAAAAAACATTGGGTCTAACCCAATTGGGTCCAATCCGGATAACCCTGGTTCAAAGGGGAGCCTTAGTCAGCCTCGAAGAGTTCGATTCAAATATTGTTGAACCCAGGTTTTAGTAAGTCCATTTAAAATGTTCCAATTCAAATTATTTTCAAGCTATGTCTGCTGCTATGATGTTATTATTTTTAATGTATTCATGTATTTTTTTTTAAATATTTTATTTTCTACTTTATTTTGTCAATTTTCATTTTTATGCATTAGTTATTTATTTAATTAAGTTAATCATTTAATTTGAAACACCAATACCGGATTGTCAAAGCATCTTCAAAAAACGAATTTCGGAAAAAAAAAAAAAAAAAAAAAAAATTGAACATTTTTTTCGCTTTACGAAATATTAAAAACTTATAACTAAATTAACTATACTGAAATAAAACAAAACATCTCCAACATTCTTTTGAAAATGTGTTTTAAAAAATGGGAGCAATACTAAGAGAAAAACTCTGGTACGATTTTTAAAAAATACTCTTAAAAAAAACTTTCAATTCCTCTTTTTACGACTAATAACCTCTCACAGATTAGGAGAGAAACAGACCCACCAGCGTAGCCACAGTTGATCTCCGGGGGTGGGGGGGGGGGGAGGTTGAGCTGAATTTAAGCGGTCGCCATTTGAAGAATAAATTTAAGAAATAGCAACTTAAAAGATTAGTATCATTCGACACCCGGTCTCCAATACCCCACTGTATTAGTAATTTCTATTTATGATAAAAATAGTTTCATTTAACCTTTATTCAAACTGGTGGCTTTTGCTGTGGTCGCAATTTAAGAAATTTGTTGTTCAGTTTAGCTCTCCCCCTCCCCCCCCCCCAAAAAAAAAGCGGCGACTAGAACAATATTAGAGAGGCGATCAAAAACATGCTCCAATCTTGATTTGTGGAACAGGAAGGGGTGGGGGGTCAAACTACATGCCATATTCGGATTCGCATTATGCGTTAAAATCAAGAACCCCGGGGGAGGGGGGACCCTGCCTCATTAAATTCGCCAATTGCCAGGAACCTACATAATTTAAAAAGGCTCTTCAATCCCAGGAAATTATTGCTTGTAAACTGTTCTCAAAAAATGCCTTAGTAAAAGAGACCGGTGGGGGGAGAGCCGTATAACTAGTTAAACGAACGTAACGATTGCCAACATGCATTAAAACCTAGAGCTCCGGGGGAGATCCCCCTCCCCCATCCCCTGATATGGCTCATTCGCCATTTGCCCACAAATTAAGGAGCCTACACAATTTAAAAAGGCCTTCAAGCCCTGCCAAAGTGATGTTGAAAACTCTTCTTAATTGAATGCCTTCTTCTTGAAAATGCAACCATGGGGAACAGCCATATAACGAGTCTAATAAACAGTCTGCTGGATCCTTGATCGCTTTAAAATGAGAGAGAGAGAATTAAAAAAAGAATATCGCCAACAAAAGTGTCCTCGGGGATATTCGGGGAAGACCCACGCTTTCTACAATTTCCGCTGTCTCAGCTTGTTTCGAGTGGCCATGACCCTATAGCCTATTTGCTACATGACCCTAATTACGAGGAGCTTCGCATCTTGGGCGGACGGAGAATACTCGCCGCGCCGCGCGGTGAAAATGTGTATTTTTAAAAAATCGTTTGTGTACAGAAACAATGACTTCAACTCTCAGAAGAGATAACGACAGAAGTTAGTCAACTTTACTCACGCGACTTGGTGCATTAGTTTTTAAGGGATTAGAGTTCGGATTTGGTATTGTTTATAGATTTTTGATATATATTTACCGCAAAGAAATCAGATTTAAATCGATAATAAGTGCGTAAAGAAACTTCTAGAGAACTTCTTTTCACTGCCTTGGCTGACATCTTATCGTATTGTAAAATTCCAAACATTTTTCATAAAAGTTACAAGAATTTGTTATGCTTTTTGCTGCAATTAGGTAATCCTTATTTATGAAAACAATCAATACATAAAGTACTTAATGTATTTTCAGATAAGGTACTTTCTAAAGAACAGTTTTTTTTTTTTTTTTCATACGCAGTGGTAAAAATAACTCTGTTCGGAGCTAAAATACTTTTCGAGAATGTTTCGCGCTTCATGGTTAAATTTTCGCGAAATTTTTAGAAAGAAAAATTAAAGTAAAACTGCAAGCAATAAATCATTAGCATTTTTTTTTTTTTTTAAACGTCCAGAACAAAAACTTTTGTGACATTTGAGCATTGAGTTTCTGACCTAGAGAGAAAAGAATCGTCGTACAAGGGCGCCCATACAGGGGGGCTAGGGGGAGTTCGAGCCCCCCGCCCCCCCCCCCCCTTGGAAATTAGAACTTCCTTGCTTTTAGTACTTTTTTCTTTGCAAAAATATAAAAATACTTCTTCTCCAGCCATTAATGAATAAATAATTTAAAATGTAAAATTTTAATGACTGTAATCTGTCCTGAAATCTGCCTCCAATGGGGAAAATATCCTGCTAAACTATGGTTAAAATTTCTGAGCCCCCCCCCCCTTACAATTTTGCATATGGGCGCCCATGTCGTCGTAAAAGACGAAATTTGTCTTTTACAGTTGAAGAATTCTGAAAACGCGAACGGCGAACGTTCTGTTTAAGAGTGCATGTATCAAGGCTTTTTCCAACACAAGAATTAATCTTATCGCCTTCAGATCAATTAATCTATAACCTATGAGCAAGGGTTCTCCAAACGTAAATTTTCGGGAGGGGGAATTCTACATTTTCGGAATAAATCCCCGAATTTTACCGAAGTGATGAAATTGAGCATGTTCAGAAATTAATAAAAAGTGACGTTAGGCATTAAAAAAAATGCAATTTTGTACAATGTCTCAAATTGCGTCGAATCGTCAGACAAAATTCACTGGATGAGGATTTTTTGAAGAGAACCGCACTAAAAAGCGTAGAAGTTACATCTACGCAGGGCGGCAGGACAAGAACCATTTCGTGTACTTTTTCACTTCTAACTAAAGTTTGTAAACATTACCTGAAATGTAATTAGTCCTCGTTTTTGCTCTTTTTTGAAATAAATATTTTACAATTCAAAAATTACTCTGAATTTTTAAAACACTAGATTTTCCAAATGTATCTATACATATAATCTCAAATATAAATGAATGTAACTAAAAAAAAAAAACTGATGAAATTCCCAACTGTGAAGCTATATATTGTTCTGTAGACTTAATTGAGGAACTGTTGATCTTTAAGAAATGATGAATTTCAGGCCCTGTTGTACTTGATTTAGCAGGGATTTTGGGAGATTTCATCCTATTTGGCGATTTTTAAAGACTATTGTCCATATTCTTAATGGTATTTTTAACAAATTGTTTTCTTATTTATTTAGACGAGAACATTGGTGAAGTATCACTAGACTTCACTTCTTTTTTACTCATTCTTTACTGATGAATCACGTTCTTCAGCTAAACTAAGTTTCCGGAAACTTCATTTCCGCAAAAAGGAGAGAGAAAAAAATGATGAAGAAAGAAAAAAAAAAAAAGAAAATACTGAGAAAAAAGAGCAAACTGGATTTCAATATCTAAAGCAAATTGAGAAATCTAGTATTATTAAGATCACTAGGAGAAAAAATATATAATAAATTGATTTTGAAAAAAGAAAAATTATGAAAAAAAAACAGATTACGTATAAACAAAAATGCAAAACATTTTTTTTTTCTCCAGGAATCTCGGAGCAAAAGAGCACTTTTATTATGAACTAGCCGCCTGCGGCGACCAGCTGGTCCGCCTTTTTACGCCATTTGCCTTTTTGCGCCAGAGTTGCCGCCTTCGGCGGCTGCTTAGACAATTTAGCGACGGTATTAATCAATGTTTTTCTCTTTTTTCTCAATATTATCATTCGCCTTTTTACACCAATGTTGCCGCCTTCGGCGGCTGCTTAAACAAATTTCGTGGCGGTATCAATCAATCTATATCTATGTATATCATTAGTGGTTTGAATAAAATATTTTCTAGATCTATCTCCAGTTCCGTCGTATTTTTAAAGGAGGGGGTACGACGTACTCTTCATGCAAATTTTGTCGAAAAATAACAAAAAGCACTTCCACTTTTATGTGAAAGCATTGTTTTTTCAAAGTCATGGTGTGTGTGGGGAGGGGGGCACTAACACCCCGTTGAAATTCCTTAAATGACGGACATGCCTCTTTCTTGCTGTCCATCTGCTATATCGAACTCTATATTTGTCTATCTATCAATCTATACGATCTGCGCATATCTACCTCCTGACAGTACAATCTTTTTTTATTTATATAAGTATTAATTCGAAAACAAAAACATTTTTTGTCCACTCAACCTCTATCTATCTCTGTATCTACCTAACCTAACCGCCAATTCGTAACAGAAACGAAAATCATGCAAAAAATCGCGGACTTTATTTATTTAATCAAAATAGCCCTCAAAAATAAAAGCTCTTTGTTCCCCGTAGTGTTCAAAAAGTAGCGCTTGCAAAAAAAAAAAAAAAAGAAAGGTGAAGAGAAGGCAAACGATTTCAGTTGGATCACGTGATGAGGTAAACTCGGAACTCAGCCGGCAAGCGAACAGCGCGCGTTGTGTTCTGCCATTAAAAAAATTGTAAAAAAAAAACTATTGCGTATTTTTCAAAACTTTTTTCTTCTGAAGAGGGCGGAATATTTTTACTATTACCAACTAAAATTTTAGAATTGAGGGTTCAATACTTGTCGCAGGATGGGTTTCGAAAAAAACTAAACCCAGAAAAAAATGTAAAATAAAGGTTTTTTCAAAAATCAATAAAAAATACAAAAATTGCTCTATCTTCAAAATTTTTTCAATCACCATATTCAAAACTAAATTTCCTACATTATAGTACAAAAAATATTTGTGTGGTGCGATTGGTTCGGGGTCTGTGAGGTAAAAAGTACTAAAAAGTGCAAAAAAACGCATAAAACATTAAATAACTTTTTTTCTAATAAAAATATAAAAAATCGAAGCCCGAGGTGCACTTTTTCAGCAAAAACTGCACCTGTATACCAAATTTCATGTTTCTAGGCCTTACCGTTTTCCTGGGATGCGCGCCACAAACACACACACACACACACACACACAAACATCTTATTTTATTATATGTATAGAAGATTACATAAACTGCACGGCTACGTTAACTCCGTACTTTTTGAACTAAACCTTAAGACATCCATCCTTAACTGTTTAATCATTAACTGTTTAATCAAAATCCAATTCAACATAATTGCACTTTTATCAAACGGTGCACCTGTGTTAAGGGAAGTGTGGAGTTCTGTAATAATCAAGAATATAAATGAGTAGAAATGCATCAAGGAAAAAAAAACATTAAAAGCTGTTGTTCTGTTAAGATACGAAAATCCACGTTTTTTCTCTAACGTATCTGTATGAAAAGAATTAACTTCGAAACGTTTGAGCGACAGGTTTGAGTTGAAACTCACCACAAATCAGAAATAATGATATTCTTCATTTGGGCTGTGAAGTCGCTTCAACAATGATGACAATGAAGTAAGTGGTAAAGAAAATATTTTATTTTACTGTCCAACCACGGATTGCATGGAATTTTCAAACGTCCAGGTAAGACGAATCTATGTGAATAAGGGGGAAAAGTAAAAATTTGATGCGCGCATTCCGCTCATTTGAATGAGACTCTGCTTCTGCAAAAGCTGACATAGGCAGAAAATAATACATTCGTCCATTTCCGGCTGTAAAACGGATGCTTGTCTTTCCATACAATCCGTGGTCAGATAGTAGAAGCTGCGTTGATAATTTTGTTGCTGAAACCACCAACGGTGAACTAAAAAGATTGACAGATCATCACCAATGGCCAATCACAAACTGGCAAGTTAGAAACTTAGACAGAAGAGCAATGCGATTTCAACTTATGAATGCATTTTCAAATTTTGCACTCATTTATTTATTTTTTTTTTTATTCAATTTTTACACACAGTGGCAGCCTAGTGAGCCTCGCATCTATCAATCACTTAGTTTATCGGCTTTAATTGCTAAAACATGAAATATTCACTTTTCACTTGAGCAAACCACACGAATATATACGTAGATGTAATGCAATATTTAAAAACAGAAAGAAAAAATTTAGTTTGGTAAAATGGGTCGATCAAAAAGGCATTCATATGGAGGAAAGAAATTTTTTATCCTCAGCGCCTTCTCAACTGTGACTGTGATGCAGCTGTGATATTCCCATAGGGTATAGCTCCATATAAGCTGTATACTCTCAAACATTTTTTAGACATATAGCGTATACCCTCGAGCTTCATAAATTTTCATATTATGACATACTATGTATATGATCACAAACTCAAATTGTGCTTAATGGTTTGCTGGAAGTATACCCAGAGAAAAATTGATGGGAACATCACTGCCTAACACATCCGGTGGGTTTCATATATTTCGCACTAAATTCTCGGAATTTTAAAGAAAATTTCCTCTGCAAATAAAACTTGTTCACAAATACTCATTTCCAAAAGCGTGAAATATTTTGAAACTGTAAAAGGCAACCCATACTCTCCGTCACGAGAAAGTAAAGCAAGTGGGGAGTCAAAGTGAGGGTTTCGAAATTATATGTGTGCATATAATTAACTTCGAATCCGCGATGGTTAAATATAAACAATGAAAAAAGGACAATATCTTTTATTTCAACATAGCTCTTCCTCATCACTTCGCTTTTCTCTTAAAGATATTTCTTTTTTAAACTTTGAAGTCTTAAATATCTTACTTATTGTTCAAGCATCATATAAAAATTTATTGAGTCACATTGCGTGTCATCAAAAGCCAACTACAACAAAGGTACAGAAATACAATATTTATTAGTCCCCCCCCCCCTCAAGCGTGAAGAAAGTTATTTTATTTTTACCTTTTACCGTAGAATCCTCCGCTTTCTTCCGCACCATCATCCATGGTCTCTGTTTCATCACGACAGAAATCGCGAAAAAAATTCAGAATCCAACTACAAATTTCTCAACAACTGTGGAAGAGAAATTAAATTAATCCACAGATACCTAGAGGAATGCCAGGGGAAAACATAGCTATAATTGAATTCACGAAAAAACCGACAGCGCAGCCGGCGCTGTTGAGTCACAATTACGTACCGCTAAAAGCTAGGATGGTGGGGATTCGGAGAAGGGTTGCCGAAAAACGTGTGCGTACTTACGGTTTCTCGCCAAATAAGATGTTCAAATCAGTGAAGGTGTCTCGCTTATCGAAAGGTTTTGCTTATAAAAGTTTTGTTGCTCAAAATTAGTTTTTAACTTCTGGAAATGTTTTTTCTACGACCTTCAACATCGACTATTCTACGCAATGACTTATCTCGTAAAGAACTGTAACAGCACCCAGAGCTCCCCGAACTAAAATGTTTGGAAGACGGTGGCATTTATGTATGTGTGTTTGTGATCAGTGGCGGATACAGGGCGCACCCCCCTAAAATCGCGAAGACCCCCCCCCCCTTAAAAAAGAGAAAAATGCCACTCAAAACAACCCAAATAAATATTTCAATGGCGCAGTATGTACCATGACCCCCCCCCCCCTCAGCAACCCTGGGCGGATGCAAGGGGAGGGTCACAGGGGTCATGACCTTTTTGACCCTAAACCGTCAACAACATTATCCATTCACATTGTGTTCAAACACTTTTATGTATACCATGAAACGATTACATTATCTTAATTAATTTTGAAAGTAAATATTTGAACTACTACTTCGTTTCATTGCTTATGATATGAAATTAATGCGCAACGTTTATTCCAATAAGGTGCCTATTCCTGACCGATTAGGTGCCTTTTATGGACCTCCAAGAAGTTTTAGAAATGTTTCGTACCAAAAGGGTTTCGGTTTTAGGGGAAGGGGGTTTCATGAGAAGGAGGTCATTCTTCAGTATTACTCTCCCCCCTATCTAAAATGGTTTTCTGCATCGCCCCTGTTTGTGATTTACAACTTTTTATGACACGTATTGAGTCATTGAGCTTATAACTAAGAAAGAAAAGTTAAGGAGGCAAAAGTAAATATATTTTATTAGAATGAGAAATCCAATGCTTCGCCACAAGAAAAATAAATGAATAAATAAATAAGTTGCGTGACCGAAATATCCAAAACCCAGTCATCGAACTTTTATAGTACAGCAGACGTAATCAACCAAAGATAACACACACTTAACAAAAATTATAAATCGTCAATTTGCAACTGCCAAATATAAAATGCAAAATCGGGACGGAGAATTTAAAAACAAGGAAATAGAAAACAAATTGCAGTATAACAATAATGAGGTTTAAAAAAAAGGAATAGTACCATGATGTGCATTAATTCCAAAACCAGATAATGTTTGTTTTATTAGTTTACGGAAACCACGCGCCTTCACGCGATTTGGTACTGCGCTGTTGTTCAAATTCGATTTCAATGGAACCTGGATAGGAAAAAAATGTTTACATTTTAGGAAGGTTTAGCTTTGTTCCTTTTCTTTCGTTTTTTTGCGCTTATTCAAACTGGGAAAAACAGCGAGCAATTTTACGTCTAAAAAGTTCGGAATAAAATCGCATGCCAGTGATCGGCGTGGCTCTCGTCAACCAACAATATTCTACAGCGAAAATTCATCACGATCATAACATAGGGGTCGTCCACAAATGATGCCGCGCTTTGAGGCTGGCGAGGGATTCACGAAATTATGACAGTTTCTGACAAGGGGGGGAGATGGGTTAACAAGAAGCCAGACGACATTTTTAAACGAAAAGAATATAAAACCCAACGTGATATGTGACAAAGGGAGGGGAGAAGGTAAGCTGAAGTGTGACACTTGGTGACAGAGGGGGGAGGGCGAGTAAAATTTGTTGAAAATAAATGTGACATCAATTTTGGAGAGCACAACTGAATGAGAAACAATAGCATGAACCTCCCTCCCCCACCCTCATCCCCGGGCGTGCACAGAAATTTTGGGGCCCGTCACACATAACTTTTACGGGCTCCCTTCCATATGGTTTACCACTATGTTCCTACGAAAACTTGATCCTCTTTTTAAAAATTCTGGGCCCCCTTCAGGCTTGGGCCCGGACCAACAGGTGTAACTTGAAGTAAATCCGCCTTCAAGTACGGAATCTACATTGACTTTCAGTTTCCCCGTAGGCGCTAATGTTAAGAGATTTGAACTGTTCAAAATTGAACGAAAAATTGTTCAAATCAAAAGGATATTTTATATACAAGTTTTTTTTATCAAAAGCTTTTTCCCACAAAGTTTATTTGAAGCAAATTCGCCTCACAGTTCGGAATTGCCTTCAATTTCCCCGTAGGCGCTAATGTTAAGTTTTTTTGAACTGTTCAAAATTGAACAAAAAATAGTTCAAATCAAAAACTGAAATATGGGAATGAGGTGTCCTCGCCGAGATCTTTCAAACAAAAAAAAGTTTGTTCGAATCGGACTATTCATTCAAAATTTATTAGGAGGGGACAGACAGACAGACCGACGGACATTTTTCCTCATCTCAATACCCTACTTTCCAATTTTTAATTTTTCGATATTTATTTAATTATTTTATTTATTTTTGACTTTTTTCTTTGTTTTTCGCGATATTTTTAAGATGAATTACGCCTTTTCTCATGCTTTTTTCTTCTTTTTCTGACTTTTACTGGGAAAGTAGGCTAAAAAGGAAAATCATATAGAAATGCATTGAATGTTACGAGTTGTTTGAGATTAAAACTATCCATCTTCAAACCAGATATCAACTCTCTCGTGGAGGAAAAGCAGCGTCAAAAATTCGATGGAGCTATAACTTTGATGATTTGTTTTTGAGTTTTCTTACAGCTATGCCAACTAAGTGAATGCTAAAAAGTTATTTTCTTTCTTAAAAAATATTTTGAAAAATTGTTCTTTACAGTATACAGTGAAACCTGCGTAAGTTGACCACTTGCGGTGCACTACTTTAGTAGTCAACTTACAAAGGTTGATTTATATGTTAAGGGTTGATTCCGTGCCTGAAAAAAGCGGTCAACTTAGACAGGTGGTCAACTTCACAGGTTTTACTGTATCTATATCAGTGGCGCAGCATAAGGGGAGAAGAGGATTAACCTCCAGAACTCTTCTTTTTAACTCACTTTTAATACTAATACGGTATATTATTTACACTTCACGACAGTTATGAGCAGATGCCCTCCCCCCCCCCTCAGAAGGTAAATTATGGCTGCGCAAGTAATATACAGTACTTAGTGGGCCTCAATGGTGTTTTCTACGAAATCGGTGGGCCACACAACTAAAAAGGTAGAGAACCGCTGTTCTAAACAGTTTTGATTCTATGAAGCAGCTGATTCTATAAAGAGACAAATTCAATAGAGCTGGATTTTGTTCGGTTTTTGACGATTTGATTCATTGAAGCGGTTGATTCAATTAACCACTGATTCAATAAACCGGCATCCACTGTACTCGTATGTACAGAAAAACAGAGCTCGATGTTTCACTTACCGAGATCTCTCAACTACTAGGGCGCCCATTGGACAGATATCCTGATTTTATTAGGACTGTCTTGATAATCAGAAAATTGTCCTGATTCTTATAAGTCCAGATTTTGTAAACGAATACGAGTTCTAATCCTGGTTTATACCGAACTTTTGTAAAATTTTAGGATATTCAAGTTAAAAGTGCAAATTTTTGATCCGTACCGGAAGAAGGACACGTTTCATTTAATATCTGTTATTCAAAGTCACGATTTACTGCAGTATGTTTTGTTTTCTATGCTACGGAGTCGAGCTGGTTTTGAGGTAATGGAGTTGGAGTCGAAGGTTTTAAAATTCTAAGAGTCGGAATCGATTATTTTCCCCCACAGTTTTCGGAGTAAGCGTCGGAGTCGGACTTATTTTGAGTTTCCGAAGTCGGAGGCTCTAAAGTTCCAGAAGTCGGAGTAGGAATCATTTTCCTCCCGACTCCGTAGCCCTGCTATTTTCTTCCGACGACTGCAAGTAACATTAATGTTCTTATCTTTTTTGTTGACTTGACGACAACATTATAATAGAGTATTTTATTCCGAGAACATATAATGAAAATACTTTTGTGCTGCTTGTATTTTAGTTCGATCACTTCATTTTCAGACAATCTCTTGCGTACAGACTCTGTAATTTGCTTGTTTCAATATGTTGATAATGTGTTAATTTGATTCTCCTATATTATATAAATTCTTACACCAAGTATCATATTTAAACATCTTTGCATACGATTTTTTCTAGGATTTTTGGAGTAATGAACCTACGCACGATGTAATCAAGATGCGTTACTGCATTAAAAACTATCCCGATTTTGCATCAAATAATAAGGTATCCGATACCTGATCTAATACATAAAAAATCTCAGGTTGGATAGATGAAGAATCGATGTTGGTGATCAATTTCATTCTTGCTTCATATATGCCAGAAGTTCATTAACTGAACCTCTCTGGAAAAATCTTGTCCAGATTACTTTTCGAGCAGTTCCTTGCAGCAAATATGAAAAATGATTTAGATATTCGAGATTGATTGCAAATTACTTCCTCCACCGTCTGTCGCTAGCAGCTATTTATCTTCGCTGAATAAATTCGTTCGGCTTTGTTTAAATTGCTAGTTGTGTCCCTAAATCAAACCATGGGTCTGTTGGCGACAAGTAGCTCCAAGTATTTGCAGTTCGTAAATATAATGACCATATCCTTCATTCATAATTAAGTAGCGACCCAAAAATTAAGTTTGAAGTTGCATACCGTCATTGTCACGAAAGAAGCAATTTCTTTAGCTCAAATGTTTAGAATTATCATTTTGGTTTAAGCTAATTTTTTACACAATGAGGTTGTTTCCTTCAGTCAAAAAGTACTACTTTTAGTCACTGAAATTGATAGAATAAGCAAAAAATATAACATGGAGCGAGAGAAACAACTTTCATTTTCCCAACGCTCGATTTTTAATTAATTTTTTAAAGTATCCGATTTTGAAAACAAGGCGCGATCTTTATGACGTCACAAATGATGTACTTCTGCGCATCTCCACTGGCGGTTCCACGTCATGATAATCAAGAAGTGAATTAAATATTACGTTCTACGCTTGCTAACAACCATATCGTTGCCACTACATATGAGTAAAGATGCGAATTAAATATTATGATCCGTGAATAACATCAGTGAATGGCATTTCATCATTTGTGACGTCATCGGCAGAAGTAGTAAACAATGAAAGCGCAACGATTAAAGTAATTTTTTTTAATACAAAATTTAGCCAAATTATTTAAAAAATGATCCAATCCTATGTTTTTAAGCATGCTCTTTCAAA
The DNA here is from genome assembly GCF_026930045.1 of Uloborus diversus. Taxonomy (NCBI): domain Eukaryota; kingdom Metazoa; phylum Arthropoda; class Arachnida; order Araneae; family Uloboridae; genus Uloborus; species Uloborus diversus. The sequence goes on along the minus strand of NC_072731.1, from coordinate 243,724,601 downwards.
AAAAAAAAAAAAAACTACTTTTAAAATTTAGGAAACTACCCCATTATCGGAATTGTTTCTTGTGGGCTATTCCACGAAAAAGCCGTCATTTTGTTTCGTACGTGACAGCATTAAAAATTATGATCTTTAAAGGGAATTAACAAAATTTTTTGCTAAGAAATCACATTCGTTTGTGACTTAATATGCAACAAAATTTTGAAAAATTCCTTTTTGAATTTTATTCTTTACTAATAATGAAGGTGGAAGTCTGCATGTCTGGATATCTGAATGCCGTTTACGCGCATAGCGCCTAGACCGTTCGGCCGATTTTCATGAAAATTGGCACAGCATTAGTTTGTAGCATAGGAGTGAGCACATACAAACGATTTTCCGAAAATTCGGTTTTGTTCTTTTTCCATTCCAATTTTAAGCCCATTTTACCGAGAGAATTACCATGACATGTAGGAGCAAATTAACAGAGCCATATTGGCGAGAAATTCATCATCCATTATTTGTAAATATACAATCGAACCAAATAACCTTTTGATATTCTACTACGGGCAAAGCCGTATGGGAACCGCTAGTTTTTTACTTAAATAACTGCGCTGTCACGTGTGGGACAAAATGTGCGTTCTTCCGTGGAATGGCCCTCATAATTTTCTGCATGCGAAGCGATTTGCATCGATCGAGTAATTACTGCAAGGATAAAATAGCTAAAAATAATCAACAGCAATACAACATCGTTGTTCGCTAGTGAGATAAAATTACACCACATTAAGTGCATTAATAAGATCAAGATGCCACATAAAACCAAAGCTAAAAATGAGACATGGCGTCTATTTTTGGCGACTTATACTCCGTTACGTTACCTTGGAATTGCCCTTATATTTACATGTACGTCGGTGCACATTAAAAAATCCTGATGAAGCTTACAAATACTCAAAACTCATCCTTTGAAAAAAAAACTGTTTACCTCACATTTTACGAAAACTATTCGATGCTTTTCATTGTTCTAAAGATCCTTTTTCAAGATTGATTTCCATCCCACTTTTATTTGTTGGTATTTGCACAATCATTGGGTGGCAACGTCATCGCCCATAAATTAAATGCCTGTTTTGAAGGCTGTTGTCTGTCAGGAAACGACATAAAGTGTGGGAAATAATAAAAGAGGAATCTCTTACATACAGTTTATGGCATTGTAATTCATTTTCAAACATCAGCAGGCTTCTTCATCTACTGCGTTTTATAACACTCACTTCCCATGCAATAAACAAAAGTATAATTTGCTTGTGCTCAGCAACAATCAATTTTCTAACCCTAACCTAACGAATTCTATGAAAAAACTTTAACGTTTTAGTCGTTGCCAAAATAAAATCGTAAAAATTAAACATTTAAAAAAATACATTAAGAAATCATAAGTTAGTATTTTCAGCGAAATCATTAAAAAACTCTATTTTTTCGTTATTTTTTTTTAGCTAAAACTCCACGTACATTGCTTAATAAGGAGGTAAAAGAATTCCTACATCCCTTAACATACTAAGAGCTTTTGTTTTGTGCGCAACACGAATTTTCTTCCAATTTACTCAATTAATTAATTACAACAGGAGATATTAGGGTTTCTGAACGATAATCACTGGAAACCATGAATTCGCAACTCCAATAAACTATAGGTGGCGCTGCAGCAACTGTGTAATGGCGGATGAAAAAGGTAAAATAAACAGATGCCGTAACTTATAAATTGCTTTGAAGCTTAATGAATGACAGTAATTTTTCATCTTGTTTGTGGGAAACTTTCTTTTCTATTCCTCTGAAATTCCATTACACCACAAACTGTCTGAAGATACGATTGTAACTTTCCCCAAAGAAAACACGTGGAACGGAATGTTTTACCTTTTTCTAGGGTATTCGAGCTCTGGAGTTGCGAATTGGGAAATCACTTTTCAGTGTGTACAAAACGGCAGCTTTGATATGCCTTTGCAAACCTAGCTGTGAAATTTGGTGCAAAATCAGTTTGAAGGAGAGCTTTTATTCATTTTCATTTATTTAATTCTTAATTTTGTTACTCCTATTTTAATAAAACTCTTTTTTTTTTTTTTTTTTCGAGCAAGATTTTTTATATCGTTCTAAACATAATGAGAGCTAAAAATTAAATTATGCTTTTCACTTCATGGGAAGCGGAATTTTCATTTTGTTCAAACCGTCACGTGAGTATTAATCAAACTCTTCGAAAGACAATTTAAATCCCGCAGAACGGAATAAGATTGCGAACTACTTTCGGGTGTTGCTAAGCGGTAGCGAGTAGGGAGGCTTCCACTGTAAAAATAACTAATATTTTTATCCCACTTGAATTTGCTAAATTTTGTATATTGCACATGGAGTATGATGTTGAGGTTATATATGTGCCTCAGCTCACCATTTAAGTAATAATAAATTTATCTCACCAGTAAACTTTTTTTTTTTTTTTTGAAGAAAATTTAATGTGCGAGCGCAATTAGGTTTTTTTTTTTTTTTTCAATAAAATTACTTTAAAAACCACAGAATACCAAGGAATAAAAATCTCGCAAGCGTCGAAAAATGCGAGGTTTTAACTAAATAAAAGGTTCTAAAATTTCCAACGCAAGATAAAACGAAAAAAATTATTAATATCTTGAAAGGTTCTCATGTCTTAAGAAGCCCCTAAGGCAAATTAATAAGCCTTATTAACTAAGACATTGATATTAAATACTGTGTGTGTGCTAAATAAATCTTATAAATCATTACCTTTTTTAAGACACACTAAGCCCCCGTTAGTAATTCAATTTTTAAATCTCCTCTGTTATATTTACAATTTTTCTTCCTTAAGATGGATCTTAAAAGAAATATAAAGCAAAAGCGACAGATTTGCCACCGGGATCTGAAGGTACAAACCAGGGTTCGCCGATATATATCATGATATATATCCGATATTTATTTTTTCAACTACAGTATTTTCGATACAAAAAATATATTAATCATTGTAATATTGTTCATTTATTATTAAAAACAATCAAAACGTTATGTACTATATTTTGTGATATATTTATACATCATTGATGTTACAAAGTAATATAATATTCCTTTTTTATTTTATATTCATAAAATTATTAGTAAAGTAACAATTTTAATTCACATTAAAAGTACCTAATTAAATATTAAACATTGGTCGGAAAAAATGAAAATGTTTTATGACTGTGCACCGAATAAAAGCATATTTTTTATTTCTGAATCATATAACTGTGTAAAAGTGGCAAACAGAAGAAAAATGAGTAAAACAGCTAACACTAAATGAACTCCATTAAAATTGATAAAACATTTAAATGAAATATTAGATATAAATAATGAAAGAAGCGTTAATTTTAAGTCAACATATTGTAATCACAATGTAAGAAAATAGTGATTTGAAGATCATTTACTATTTTGAAGATTTCAGTTTATTCTGATTGAAAATATCGTATAGATATCAAAATATCCGATATATATCAAAATATTGGATATTTTCGAAAGTATCATGATATTTTCGAACCCTGGTTCAAACAAAAACAAAAAGATTAGACCGATAAGATTAATATTCAAGTTTTTCAAGGAAACAAAAACTGGAAATTTTAACCCAGAGAGTATAAGAGGCACGCTAGATACGTGAGAATTATAACACGGATTAAATTCCTTTCATCAATATGAAATGCAGTAAATTCTTGCTGAATACGTGGCACTAACAGCGTCATTTTAAAATTTTCGAGGAGGCAGGGCAAAGGGTTTAACACTCAACACATATGATGTCGAAAAACAAGTCGAAATCTGATTCTAACAGAGAAAACCTCGAGTTCTAGTTCCATTCCTTTCAACCTCTCTAAGTTTTTGTAAAAATCTTCTTTGTATAATGTACTAGCACATCCAGAGCTATACGTTACATAGGTTCTTATATGTTAAATTTAGCAATCTGTGTTAAAATCAAGGATTCAGGGGGGGGGGGGGGGCAATGCAACCCTCTCACTAAGCATCTTTAAGAGGAGAAAAACTACTAAACAAACTCGACCTTACCCGAGTGGCTTTTACAGCTGTATATCCCATATCACTAGAGTAGGCAGAATTTGTTCCTATTAATGGTAATTTATACAAATACCCATCACATAAATGACTGTCATGTGAAGAAGGTTAATTAATTCTACCTGTGTTAGTGGCGGCGTATATTCAATGGAGCACTCCCCTGCCGAATCAGAGTAGGTCCTAGCAAAAATTTAGCAACGCATAATTTTACAGAATGATACACTACAGCTTGATACAGTACAGTGCAATTGTCAGGTACAGATAATAAGTTCAGGGGGAAACACAAGGGGAGGGCCATGACCCCTGCTCCTCCTCTCCCCCCTCCCTTAAACCTTTGGTAATAGAATCCGTCCACAAGGTGTTCAAACACTTTATGAATGAAATGTAAATAACTTCAGGGTTTTTTTTTCAATTCATTAATTTTTTTTGAAACTTAATATTTGAAATGTACTGTATATAGTACTTCTGTTCATTGCTTACGAAATTAATTTGCAACGTTTACGCTCAAAAAAGGGCCTTTACTCCAGGTCGATTTGGTGCTTTTAAGGGTTGATAAAAAAAAAAACGTTTTTTTTTTCAAAAAAAACGTTTTTTTTTTTCAAAAAAAACCGTTTTTTTTTTCAAAAAAAAAACCAAAAAACCGGTTTTTTGGTTCAAACCAGGTTTTTTTTTTGTTTAAACCGGGTTTTTTTTGGTTTAAATACTATTTGCGAGAAAAACAATTAATTTTCGGAAGGTAATTAAGGTTCCATGTAATTAACAGTTATTCAATAGTCACATTATACCTAATTTCTTGATTAATTAAAGAGATAAGAACAAAACCTTGTAACTAAATTAAATAATTAAAATAGCTTTCTGCGGGGAAATATTGATTGAAATGTTTGAATTGATTAACATATTAGTATGCATGTATATATAGACCCTTTATGATTCGAAATACTGGCTTCATTTTTGATTTCATCAAATGAAAGCCAGATTAGGTCTTTTTTTCTACCAGAATTAGACATTCTTTTTAAAACAATATGAGTAAGTAACTTCTGTAAACTGCGCAGGTTAGCTAAGGCAAAGCATATACCAAAATCCCAATTCCAATGAACAAAAAGGGGGAAAAAAACTAAAAATTATCTGCACCCAATAGTCATAAAGCGGCATAGGTGTATAGCCAATCAAAATCTTTTGAGCACACAGAATCCAAAAAAAAAAAAAACACCAATGGAGAGTGTAGTTTATATGTGAAGATTTATATATTTCTCAATCAGTTTTTACACATACATTTGCATTTTGTTCTGGGAATTTAAAAATTTGTCTTTTAATCTTCCTACATTATAATATAAGGAACTATTATGTATCATAATATGAAGTATAATTTTTTTTTTTAATTTGATTCAAAAAATATTTGTGTTCACCTGCAGAACAAATCTTAATTTTTAGGTGTGAACAATTAAGTTAGACTGTTGATTACCTTACAAGTCAAAGTTAAAATTCCAGGAAAGTGCAAATAAATGGGCAAAAATGTCGCACCCCTGCAACAGAAGTGAGCAATATAATGGATTGCATCTACAATAAAAGATTCAATCCTTAGTAAATCTTAACTAATCATGCAAATTAAGCATAATGATGGAAGTTGACTGAAATCTGCTTTATGGCACATATATGAAATAAAAAATATATTAATATTTTTTTTCGATTGAAGCTTGTAATACATTTTGAAGAAGCAACTTTGCAATTTTAGCTAGGAACTGCTAGGAACTATCTCTGCACACACACAACTTAGCTAGGACCTTAGCATAAATGGAATTTTACATTTTTCAATATGTGTGGGGAAATCAATGTAAACCTGTAAAATGGATTCTTTTTCTGGCTTTCTTTTTAAAAAAAAACCATTTTTTAAAAAAACCGCATGGTTTTTTTTTTAAAAACCAATTGGTTTAAACCATGGTTAAAACCATGGTTTAAACCAACGTGGTTTAAACCAAACAACCCTGGTGCTTTTTATTGACACGGAAGCAGTTTCAGAAATCCTTCGTACCCAAACCGAAGGTTTGTTAATGGGGATGGGGTCATTCTTCAGCATGAACCTCCCCCTCTAAAATGGTAGCCTGTATCCGCCCTTGATTAAGTCCTGTGTCATATATCGTCGCCTCACAGCAATAGGATATCTTACTGTTATTCTGAGGCTTAAATGTCTTATGTTGTTCTAAGTCGAAGATATAAAGGGCATTCAAAACGTAAGTTACACTTGTTTCCCCATAGATGGCAGTATCCTGTAACAAGAAGGAAACGTGCGCAGACGATACTTTAGTTCCACAGCTTCCAACTGCAGCAATTTCATTCGGATAGTTTGAATCGTTGCTGCGTAGGACGAGAAAAAAAATCGCGCGGCAACTGGAAACGTACTCCAACGTTGAAATCCGCGGAACAGCACGTTTTTTAAGGGCAAAACGTTTAACAAGTACAGAGATTCATCGTGAAATATCGGCAGTGCATGGGCCACGTGCGATGTCACGTCCAGCCATTGTGAAATCGTGCCAGCAGTTTGAAGATGGTCGCACAGACTAACCGATGAGGAAAGGCAAGGAAGGCCAACAGCGGTGAGCACATCTGACATGGTGCAGCGGGTGGAAGGCTTTATACTCAGCAATCGCAGAATGAGCATCGCACACATTGCATAGGAGTTGGGAATATCTGTTGGCAGTACTCATTCCATTGTACGTCACCAACTGAATTATCGCAAATTGTATTCACGACGGGTTCCTTACTCTGGTCCCGATCTGGCGTCCTGTGACTTCCACGTGTTAGGCAAACTGAGAGAACATTTAGGTGGAAGAGAATTTACCAGCGGTCACCAGGTTCAGACTGCTGTTCTAAGCTGGCGCAAAGACCAGGGAGCGGATTTCTATCAGGGCATCGAACGATTACTGCTACAGTCCGACGAATGTCTGCAGCGACTGGGAGATTTTGTATTAAAATAGAGTGATGTATCTGTGTTACATTGTATTGTAGCACTCTTCTTAATAAAGTGTTTTTTAACTTAAATTGTTCGAGTATAACTTACTTTTCGAACGCCCCTTATAAATCAACCTCTTCATTGCTAAAAGCACTGCACCGAAAGTGGTAAACTTACACAGGTTTCATTTCACCACAAAACGAGGTTCCTTTAGTTCTGATGAGTGATGAGAATAGGTTTATGATTTCAAGCGATCACAGGAAATTAAACAGAGCAAAAAAAATCAACGTTACATTGACCGACAGAGCTCCGAATGGAGGTTCCGCGGAACTGAAACTACAAACCAAAGACAATGACCGGCAACTCTGTGAAAGAGGCATTGAATAACGCCACTTCGTGTCGCATTCCAGTGTATTCGAGTCTGTTTTTGTTCTCCGTAAGCAAAAGCATTTTCCTGCATTATCCTCCGTTCGATGAAACTATTCAGCTGTTATACAACGGCGCACTGCAAGGTGAAAGCAAAAAAAAAAAAGTAGCCAAAGTCACATTTTCGAGTTGTGTTAATAATAGCGTCCAGCAGTTGGAAGCTTCTGCATTAAAAAAACTAAGTAAAACCTGTGAAGTTGACCATCCTTGTAAGTTGACCACCTGTCTAAGTTGACCACATTTATCAGGCACGGAATTAGCCATTACCATATAAATCAACCTCTGTAAGTTGACCACCTGTTTCAGTTGACCACTAAAGTAGTGCACCGCGAGTGGTCAACTTACACAGGTTTCACTGTTGTAGCCATCACGAAACTTTCTTCTATATCTTTCGTATAATTATAATAATTATGATCAGCTATTGACGCCAAAATAGAATCAGCTCTTATACCCTCTAAGGGCTACTTCTCGATAAATTTTTGCTTCATTCCATTCATTATTTTTTGAGATACAGCAGTCACAATTGACGACAAAAAAACGTTTTATAGCTCAACTCTCGTTTGAGCTATTAACACCAAAATTGAATCAGCACCTGTAACTGTTAGAGGCAACATATGGACCAAATTTTGTTTGATTCCGCCAGTTACTTCCGGGGGAATAGCAGGCAAGCATAACTCAAAAAACGCCCCATTGCCCCCCCCCCCCCCTTGAAGGAATTCGCGCCAAAAACAAATGGGCACAAGTTCACATAGGGGCACATATGTGTACCAAATTTCGCTCGATTTCATGCGGTAGTTTTTGCTGTAGAGCGGCCACAAAAAAAAAAAAAAAAAAAAAACTGGTCACACATATGTTACACACACACAGACACGCAGACATTTTCCAACTAGTATGTTGTGGCCATCACGAAACTTTCTTCTATATTTTTCTTTTTTTTTTTTCTGATCCCTCCCCATGCTTGACGAGGAAGCAATATTCCCAACAAAAACGAAATTACACATGCAAAAACTTGACGACCATCCCAATGTCTGAATTATTGCAAAAGCAAAGCAAAGAGCGAAAATTGAAAGTTATTTTAAAAGCCTTGCTTGAATTAATTACAAATATTTTATTTGTTAACAAACATAAGATGGCAACAGTTAAAAATTGTAAATCATCGAGATAATATTTCTGATCATTTCCATACAATTAAAATCACGAGAAATACGCAGACGACAATCTATTACGATTTATCTTTCTTATTGTTGCATTAATAAAACTATTTTTATTCGCTAAAAAATAATGATAATAAAAATAAATCAGCACCTCTTGGAGCGATTGGCGCCAAAGTTGAACCAAAGCCTGTTTACATATAGATTCACATATATTCCAAATTTCAACCAGAACGTAGCATTACTTCTTGAGATAGGGCACTCACAATGGAAAAAAAGAACGGGCGATTGCGCTAACCCCTTTTTAGCTGTTGACACCAAAATAAAATCAGCTCTTATACCCACTAAGGGGTACTTGCCGATAAATTTTTCTTTCATTCCGTTCATTATTTCTTGAGATACAGCAGGCACAATTGACGACGAAAAACGTTCTATAGCTCAACCCCGAAAAAATATCATACTCGTTTGTTGGTGGCAAAAAGGCCGTTTTAAAGTGTTTAATCAAACTCGGCAAACGAATGTGTTTCGAAATCAGGCAGATTACATCGTTCTTTTGAAATTCAATAAATGAATACTGTAACGGATCCGGTGCGACTTCCAACTTTCTTGAAAGGACGACACAGTTCTTGATTAAAAACACCGGAAATTTATTTACACAATGTACAGGAAAGATCGTCAACAACTGCTTAATTAATCATCAGCAATTAAGCAAATATCACACAACACCGTAAACTCAACGGTTACACACGTGTTTACTTCCAAATATGAAAAACAACACAGCGAAATGCCTCGCAATGAACAGAACTAATAAATACACTCTCAGAGTACAAATTCTCAATCGAAAACTCTCTCTTCATCATGCGTAACGACTTTTTATACACACCGAAAGAGACCTCTCAACTATTCCAGAAAATGCTACACCGTTCTACACTTTCTTATTTCATTCACAAATTTTATCAATGAAAAAAAAAAATAGGGAGATCGTATACTTCAGCCGAATGTACGGGGGCTGTATATACATTACAAGAAACTATTTACAGGTTACGTTGCTACAATATTTACTATTTACAGAATTTGTAACAATACTTTAAGCACAAGCCCATATTTATCTAACGCCAACCAACGTCTCTAGCCAGCACTGGGATATCCAGAATTGGAGAATGGAAAGAAATTCGAACAACATTTACATGTACTTTTCATATAGATTTTTTTCTCTTTTTTTTCTTTTTTTTTTTTTTTAAATCTTGTAAAAAATCTTTACAAGCTAATCTGATATTAATTCTACATGTTAATGCTACAAACATTCCCTCAGCTTTTGCCATTAATTTAAAATTGCACGAAAAAAATGAAGATAGAATGAGCTTACATTCGGATTTCTTCATGAAGTCCTTTTCTCCGGAACGTTTACGTATTGAGAGGCACTATGGTTGGTGTCGATGTCATGTCTCTGAAAAAGAGAGAGAGGAAAAAAAATAAGCTTCAAACAGTTACAAAATTGACTGTACTTAGGGGCCATTCATTAATTACGTAAGGGTCTCGAGGGGGAGGGAGGGCTGGACAAATCTCTACATAACCTTACTTTTGGGGGGAGGGTCAAACACATTCTTACGTAATATCTTTTGAGTCGATATTTTATATTAGAAATAGCGCTATCAAGTGGTTTGGCAGCGATTATATTTAATTTGCGTCTGGAAAGTAAGAAACGTATTTGGAAGAGCTGTTTTTCACTTGTTTTACCAAGACTAAAAGTGTAAAATGTACTAAAAGAATCGCACTAAGTATGGCATGTTTTATTTTTAATTGGTATCGTATCATGTACAAAAAAAAAAAAAAAAAAATGTCAAAAAAATATTCAGTCTAGATTCCAACTTTTTAGTAAATATTTCTTTACCCAAAAAGGTTTAAATTTTAGTAGTGAATTTAATAACTATTCCAGTGATGTAAAATTCGTTATTTTATTATTTTGAAAAACAAAAGGGAATCTTACGTAAGACAGGGAGGGTGAAAAATTTTACGTACCCTTACATGGGGGAGGGGTGTCAAAAATTGCCAAAATCATCCTCACGTAATTAATGAATGGTCCCTTACAGCCATATTTTTGGATGAAGAAAAGTAAAATGTCAGTTCAAGTCAGGGTTCGTGATTTATTTGATTCTTTTTTCAAATCGCAAAAGTCGGATTTGTTTTATTAAAATCGATTTTTTTTAAATTTAAAGCGGGTTTTTGTTGATTTTTTTTAATCTTCAAAAATTTGTAGACATTAATAACTTTACATTTATAAACATAATATATTTCATACAACAGATGAATCCATTTAGCTTACTTTTAAAATTAAGATAAGTTCTCAAACTATTCAATTCATTTTTAAAAAATTATGAATGCGTTATAATGTTTAGATAAGATGTGATTGTTTTATGCTTTGCTTAAAGATGAGGTTTCCATCATAATGTACGTTTTTAGTGTAAAATAATATGTTGAACAATTACTTTTCTTAACTATATTAGTCACGGTGTATAACACAAAACTGCAAATTTTCGTTCTGTTCTGAACTGTAATTTTGGAGTAAAAGCAATATTGCAAGAGTAAAAACCCGTTACAAACACGGAGAGAGGGACCTATGTAGTTTTGTCTGTTGAAGTTACGATAGTATAATGTAGTATAGTTAAAATTAGAGCAATACATTCTTAAAAATGCAAAATTAGTTTATAAAAATAAAATCAACTGATTTTAATAAATGATTTTGTTAAAAAAAATCACTTGATTTAAATCATGATTTTAAACATGATTTAAATCAAGTTGATTTAAATCCATGCTTAAAAAATCAGGTTAAAATACTATTGTGATTCAATGGAAAAAAGTAAGCTTCATATTTCTGCGTATTCCAGCACCCTGGATAATTAAGTTTGAAAGGAAGTTCTTCAAATTTGTGAAGAAAAATTCCAGACATGATGTTTCATTTTAATCGGCTATTCTATTTTCACGGCAATCAATTGTTCATAGCTGAAATGAAGAATGAACACCGCCTCAACATTTTAGAAAATTTTACATCTAAAGTTACGGTGATCAAATATTTATTGATGAAATTCCAATATTCTAAAATATATCTATCTATCTATCTATATTTGAAAAAAATTTAATTTTTAGAATTTTTAATTTTTATTCTGGAATTTTATTTTGTGCTTTACAAAGCCTTTATGGTTTATTTTTCGACCTAAGTGATTTTTATCCTGTTTATCTTGAGATTTTAAAAATAATCTTTCTTGGTAAGTGGCCTGATTTACATGGATCCAGTTCCAACTAGTTGTATGGAACAACCATAGACTAATAATAAGAGTAGACCGAGCTATCTCATTCTTGCTGATGAAGAAAATTGGTTCATAGATGTATCATGTGACTTGTGGAAGGGCTTGGCGAAGACTTTGGCAGCATGGTTGCTAGATGGCAGCATTATCTACAGTTTGGCACTCGACATGTATTTTATGACAATGTGTTTTCATTAAAAAAAACTTCCAGGTGCAGAGATTGAACTATTTTTCTTTTAGTTATGCATTATTTTGACATTAGTAATAGTTTTTGATCAGTTTTCGGTAACTTTTATTTCATTTGGAGCTGTCAGCGTTGGCGTGAACGAAATGGCGTAAACGTTTTGCGTTAACGCAAAAATGTACTAATCGGTATCTTAAATTGAAACTGTAGGTAAAAATCTTACCGTTTGCTGATTCTTCTTGGTCGCTTGCATCTTTTATTGCTTAGAGAGTTATTGAAATTGACTAAAGAAAATGCACAATACTATCTAAACGAAAAACTCACTATATTAACAAAATATTTACAACTTAGAATAACAAATTTACAAATAGGACTCCATAAAAGATCATTCTTCCGTGTTCCATAAATTCTATTTATTTTATTTCGCGCTGGCGTTGATCGTCTGCTACGATTAACGCCCGCTGTTGCTAGGATATCCACCAGTCACATGGTTTGGTTTATGAGCAGCAAAAGGGTTGCCATAGCTCGGTCTACTCTTATTATTAGTCTATGGGAACAACAGATTACGATATTTGTCAGTATTAGTTTTAAGACTTAAGATTTGTGCACTTTGTTAACTGTTGTAAAAAAGATAAACAATGCCAAAATATAAATAGCAGGTACAACTTTTGCAAAATTAAAAACTTAATTATTTGTATAATAATTATTCTTGTTCCAGCTTCCCTATTCAAAATACCAGTGCATTTTCTACAACTCAGAAAAATTCAGCCAGGAATGAACTTCAATTTCCACGCCATTTTTCCGAATCTTTTCCAGGATGTCAACTGGAAAACATTGCCGGAATTTAAAAGCGACAAAAGTAAACGGTAAAAGTCGGTTGATTTAAAGCAAATGCGATACGGTATCACAGTTTGCATAAAATCGCTCAGTTTAATGGGACCTTCAGGGGCAAACAGTGTGGCCACATATTTACGACTGCAATAAAACGACACTGTTTAAGAATGATTTGTTCCATGCTATAAACATAAGAAATGAATTGTCCGGAAAGGGAAGCTTCTTGAGGAGATGGAAATTAGTTGAGCGAATTTTATAGCTGCTACCACAGGGGAAATCCGAAACATTTTTTTTTTTTTTAACACAGAAGTATTGTTCTTTCTCGGAGAAAAATTGTAGCTAAGGCAAAATAACCAGTCGTTTGACCAATATAGCGTCATCTAACATCGTAAGACTCCGTACTTTGATAAAAAATATCAGAAGTTATTATTTGTAAAATTTTGCTCTCAGATTCAGGGCCCAATACAGGCTGATTTTGCTACCGTTTTTCGGTACCTTCACAAAAATCTTGTTTTGAAATCGGTACTTTCACAAAAATCAAGTGATAAAATCAGTAGCTTCAAAAAAAAACATCGAAAATTTCACAAAAATTCGCATTTTAAAATATAAAATTTGTTTCTCTGTTTAAAACAAAATTTACTCATAACATAAAATTCGAAGCAGGTTTATATGAACAATCGCTTAAATAGAAACCTTTTTGTAGTATTTTAACTAATTTTTAGCTGTTTCTCGCCAAAGTGTATTTATGCAATATTATCGCAATCTTTCAACATATGTTTTGGGAAACCGTTTTTCTCATAATTTCCTATATTGTACACAGTACATAGCCCATTAAGCTGAAATTACGATGGTATTTTTCGTACTTCTTAGGTTTTTAGCTGCCCCCACCCCACACCTCCCCCAAAAACGAAACTTGTTAAAAATAATACTTGATGACATTTACACTTTTCGAATTAAAATTTCACTTGTTCTACTTCTCTTTTACAAAAATTAGGATGCCTCTAAAATTTCACAAAAACAATGTTGATAAAAAAAAAACAAAAAAACTTTCACAAAAATAGAATGATGCAATACTCTCACAAAAATAGGTAGCGCGAAAAAAATCCTGGATTGGTCCCTGATTAATAAATTCTTCCACAGGTACCGAAAAAATAAGCAATAAAAGCATTTTTTGCATAGGAAAAGAAAAAGTTAATTTCCCACTTAGCGTAAAACTTAGGTGCAAAATGTAAAATTTACGCGTGATACGGAACGCACGTAACGTATAAAAGTTTTAAAATAAATAAGTAGCTTGCAACAGCCCACATAAGTCACACCTCGAAACAAAAGAAGTTACTATGTAAATTTTAATGGTTTTTAAGCGCTCAAACTGTAACCACATTTCATCCAATAAAACTTAGTTTGGCTGTGGCAAGTCGCACTATTATCTTGACTCTTGACAATGTTTGGCCTTAGTGATACATTGCGGGGTAAGATTTCTGGATCATAATTTGGCTCTAAGAAATCTATCTCCCTTGGTTAGACAAAAAACTGTAGTTGACGCTTCTTTGTCTAATTTGGCGCATCGTCTGACTGCTTTAGTATAACGTGAGGTTTTGGAAATCGTGTAACTCAGTTGGTATGCCATCAAGCACAATTTCTTTAAAAATTTTGTCTGCAACTCCTTTTTTAAGTGGAGGATCCGAGTTTTTCCACTTTCGCCTATCAAAGAACTCATGGTAGTCTCTTAGCATCGAAATTAAAAGCTGGAATTGTAAATTTTCGTTATCCAATTGAATTCTTCAAACTTGCCATCGTACTCCAACGGATACCAAGTTCTCTGATGATGTTCGGATCATCAGAAATACTCATCAGTTGTTCTCAGTATATGACAAGGGGTTGGCAACTTCTTTTGTTTCGAGGTGTAACTTATATGAACTGCTGCAAGTTACATTTATATTTTAAAAAAATGATACTTAACCTTTGTTCTCTATCATAGGTAAATTTTCCATTTTGAGCCGGAGTTATGGGCTTAGCGGGGAGAATTAACGTTTTTTTATTAGATAAGAAATGCTTTTATTACCTATTTTTCCGTATCTATGTGAGAACTAATTAAATACGAAAGCAAACTTTTACAAATAATAACTTCTAATATTTTTCCTCAAAGTACGGAGCATCGCGATGTTATTCAATATTGACACTATATTGATCAAATTCAAAGCAGGTATGGAACTTTATAATTTATTACTAAAAACATCTTATGTTGTGTAATCTACACAAAAAGCCAACTTTTAAACGATATTACATCAAAATTATAAAATTTATAGTTTTGATGAAATTATTGTAATTATCTCCAGCTTTTATGCAATAATGGTCAAGTTCAAGGCGCGAGCGACCCCTCAAGATATTTTTTGCTGTCAAAATCCTTTTGCATGACCAAATATATCTACGAAAGGCAACTTTTCCGGATTATTTACTTAGCGTTTAATCAGATTTTGATTTTTTTCACTCCACCCTAATATAGATCCTGGAAATTGTAAATAAAATGTGAGGTTGAACAGCAACTTTTTAGTAGATATGTTTTTATATCATACTTGCCCACCTTCGAAGAAAAAAAAAAACCAGAAGATTCCACTAGAGGCATATAGATTCATGATTCACCAGTGATATATCTTTACAACAGAATTGTTAAAATATGCTTTTAAATAACATAAATGCTAAAAATAAAATGAAATAAGATTTTTTGCAGATGTAAGCTAATTGGTAGTACAGCAAGAAAATATACTGCAAAAAAAAACACCAAATAATGAGAATTTGCTTAAAGTTTCGTACATTTCCGGTCACAACCAAAAAAAGGAAGCAATAAAAATTTATTTACTAAAATCCAAAAAAAAAAGAAATCAATATATAATGAAAATAAAATATAAAATAAGTAGGTATAGGGTAGCACATGCTAAAACAACTTCAAACTTTCAAAATAATTGAAATATTTTCAGGATGCAAAAAGAGTAATATCTGCTGTAATTTTCTTCAAACTCGTTGAACGTGTAATGTAGAAAGCTTCCAAAAAAATAAATTTCTACTAAATGAGTTATTAATTGGAAAAAGTGTTATTTCCTGACATTGGTAGATGGTTAAAAAGGTGCGCCATCTGTTGAGAAGAAAGTGAAACTTTTTGATGATTGATTGAAAAAACTGCAAAAACGGGAGAAAATCGTAAAAAAACGGGAAATCGGGAGTAGGAAGCAAAAAAACGGAAGTCTTCCGTTAAAAACAGTAGAGTTGGGATTTTTTTTTAATATTTAAAGGAGGAATACTCCTATGAGCCTCCCAACATGCTCCAAATGTTAATGCTTTTGAACTTTGCACCTCTCTAGTCCCTCAAAAGTGTGTAAATGGCTACTATAAAGCTTCCTTCCCCCATCCAAATAAAAATAATGGCTATGAAACAGTCGAAAAATGAAAAACAATGGGGGGGGGGGGGTATTCCTAAAAGGTGGAACTTGTATGCGGAAAATGGTGGTAATATTAGGATTCAGGGGGGTCAGTTTACATAAGAATCAGGAAGAATTATATCAGAAGCATTTTGAAGGCATTTTTTTCCGCAGTGTTATTAACAGAAGAGGAGATACAGTGACCGCCGCTTATATAAATCACGCTCGTTCTAAACAATTTTGATTCCATAAAGAGGCTGATTCAATAAAGCGGCTAGTTCAATATAAAGCTGGATTGTGTTCTGTTTTTGACGATTTGATTCATTCATTAAAGCTGTTGATTCAATAAACCACTGATTCATTTAACCGGCGACCACTGTACTACACTACAAGTATCCTGCTACTTTCACATCGTTGGAAACGGATCGTACCCAATGCTGGTCGACTATATTGAAGGACTAAACTTGAAACATGTATCACTTTTGTAGTAAATGTAAATAAATAGTTGCCACATGTACACATGTACCTTTGTACCTCTGAATAGAGTATAAAATTGAGAAATATTGAGCAAAAATCCATCTTTAACGGAAAAAAATGGACATGCAGCTCTTTACCTCTCAGATACAGATATATCACTGTCATAATAACTGCAAAACGGTCGGATCCATTGTTTCTTGTGTGTCAATGCGCAAGAATTCTTGTTGATCAATTGAGAAAATTCCTTTACAATCCATCCAGAAAACAAACACATAAATAAGTAAAAAGAAAGGGGAGGAAAGTTAATCTCTTCATTTACGGTCTGTATTCAATTACCGTTCTCTGAAATAAGATGTCTCAACATCCAGTCCTTCCATTAACTGATATTTTATGCCTCTCAGCCAAATACTTTTACCTTCCAAACTAATAATCAAACAAGAGACGAACATGAAATAACATGGTGAAACCCATACACCGTTGAATGGTATTAGACAGTGAAGGGGGATATAATTGAAGTGTTCAAATACAGTTCCTTCACGCGAGTTTCCCATCAACTACATTGCGAAAATCCAAATAGTATTTCAAGGGCTCTTTATCTTGTTTATAGCCATCTTTTACCATGCGATGGACTTATCGTAGAACGTGTCGAGCCTTTATCTGCTGTGTCTTCATCACGGTTAAATACGATTTAGGCTTAGCAGCTCTCGGTAATCATGTTTTAAATCACAATTATGAAATCCTTCAAGACAGAAGGGGAGGGGGAGAGGATTCCATATCCTTTCTTATTGTCGCGCAGGGAATATCAAAACTGCTAGAGCTTCGGAAATGAATGGCTTCTAGATTTAGTACAGTAAAATTAGGCCAAAAAATGGCCAAACCCAAACATCCAAAAAAAAAAAGTGAAACCTGTTGCAAATTACTTCTCACCCTTCCAGCAAGAAGGGGTAAAAAGTCCCAGCACTTTGCGCGTCGGGTTTTGGGGGGAAGGGGGGGGAGACGAAATAATCCTCTATTTAAATAAAAATAATTTCTATTACTTAAAAAAAATTCTGAAACCTAGCAGAAAACCACTCTATAATAGTAAAACAATAAACTCTCACATAAAAAAATTCCAATTAACCGGGGTGTACAGGCGGGGGGGGGGGAATGGGGGGGGGGGTGTCCATGGAGCAGCTTTGCGTCATTGGAATTTTTAAGGCAGTTTTTTTCAAGGGGTATTTCTTTCTTTATTGAGGACTTTTATTCTTGATGGGTACTCCGTCACACTTAAGGGGTGCGCCATCGCTTTGAGGGGGGGGGGGGACCCCTGAATTTACATTCCAAAATCACAGTGAGTGCACATTTGCAGTGAAGTTCACGAAAAAATTTCCCTGACTTAAACTTTTCCGAAGTACAAAATGCCTCACAATGATATGGTAATGTCAGAATGATAATTCTAAAAGATCTAAGCGAGCTCAGTAACCAAATTATTTGTGACTAGAGTTATTAAACTGTTTAGAGCGCTGGAAAAAAAAATTCCTGTGCAGCATAAAAAAAGTCCAAATTGACCAAAGTTTCCCTACTTCTTCTTGATTAACTTACTTCAACTTTTCCACAATCTTTTGCCATCACCGTAAGGGTGGGACAAACCGGAATTGCCAATAGTGAGACGGGCAATGCTGCAATTCTGCACCCCTCTAAGTCGGTGGGGTTCTCATTTGCAAACACCAAGCTACCTCTCTTTTACGCAGCTGGTTATATGAATTATGCTTAATATGCGGACATATACTTGCAACTCTATCTGAAACTTTTGAGTACATTATGCGATAAAAAAAAATTTGATCACATCAAACATCAGCTATCCATCGATCTAACGCAGTGACAAATTCAGGTGGTCTAGAACCTGTAGTGATTCAACGATAGAACAAGTCTTGATGAGAGCAATGAGCAATACATCAATAGAATGCTAAATATTTACACCTTTTTGTCTCCCAGTTTGGAAATCTCAATCCGTTTCTAAAGCCCCAGAAGTTTCTTCCCTCTCAAGTTGGTATGGGTATTGCTCGCTGATGATAAGGTGTGTTGCAATAAGACCTTTAACGTTCGGGTAATAACATCAAATCATATCGAAGTCAAACAATTTTGTGGCATTTCTTTGTAAAGGAGGTAAGCAGTTATGTCTTTAGCTTCTGTTACGAGAGTAGTTACTATCTGTAAAGCTGTGTAAGCCCAAACCATCTTTTACACCGAATGGTATGAACAGTAAAGATGGAATAACAAATTGCTAAAAACTTCTGGTACGAGTTATGCGCTGATCCTCCATCAGTATTCGATGAATCTGGTTTCAGAAGGAAAGAAATCCTGTATCGTTAAAGTACTATTATCTGAAGCAAAAGGTTCATCCAAAATCACAGAACGAACAGCTGGTGTCATATATGAGGCAGTGAGAAGCAAAGGGATGTAAGTGGACATTTTCAAGTTTTGAATAAAACGCGTTTAAAGATAAGATCCTAGGTAGACTTTCATTGATTTTTTTTTTTTCTAAATCATGCTGTATAGAAGCAACTACCATGTCTACTAGGACCATTTCTTGCCCCAAGATATAGGAGAGGTTCACCAACCATTTGTACTGGTTATCACCAAATTTTTAATTTTGCCCTTTGCTTCTCACTGCCTCATATGTAATAGAAGGAAGATACCCGCTTGAACATATTTTTGGTAATGATATGTAAGTTTCAAGGAAATATGCCAGCAATGCAGCGTGTAGGTCACTTGTAAGTATGGAAAGCTAGTGTCATTTTTGATGGGTGTAAAGAAAGCACCACAGAAATATAAATGAAGTCCTATTACAACAGCCAAGCCTTCTGCTCTAGAAGGCTTGGCTTCTAGCAGCTTTCTGCGTCTCAAATCTTGTGCTTGCTCTGAGGGGTTCATTGGATATAGTGAATGTTTGAAAAGTCTGAAAGTAGACTGAAGTGCTCAATTATATGCACAAACTGTGTTAGACATAGCTGCAACAATAACGATTTTGCTAAGGATTTAGATTCCAAAAAACATCTTGATAACGAAGACTTTTTGTTACAAGCTTAGGAGAAATCATTTGAAAGCAAAAAGCAGTTCAGCGTTATTTTTCTGGCCATTTAATCAAATGTGCACCATCAGAAGGGGTGGGGGGGGAGGATAATATTTTAGTACATAATTTCGTTTTGGGACGTGAGCTACTGTTCTTATGGGGTGGACAGTCCTGATTTATGCATTTTAGATTTGCATGAAATAATACTTCTACTTGAAATAAAAAGGGGGGGGGGGGGGGGGTGAGGATTTATTTTATTTGGCAGAGGGGTGGGTGTTGTAGCTTTGAGAGGAGGTGCACCATCGCTCTTGGAAAATGGGCACACTTGATTTCTAACAATTTTCTTAGCATAAAATAATGTTTCCATATGAAATGTATGGAGGGGGGTTCGGGGGTACTGCTTCGCTTTACGGGGATAGGAGGGCTCTGTAGCATTTGTGGGTTTTGTCATCCCTCTTGGGGGTCAAACACCTTTAATTTTATGCTTTTAAATTTAGTATAACGTAATATTCTCACTTTAAATTTATTCTAAAAATTCTGAAAAAATACTCAAAACTGCAATTTTTAGATGCCCCCCATTCCAAAACCCGACGCACAATGGGGTGGGACTTTTTACCTGTTCTTATTGGGAGGGTAATAAACAATTTGCACCAGGTTTAGCTTTTTTTTTTTTGGATGTTTGGGTCCGACCCCTATTTTTACTGTACTAATTATGATGTGGCTGGAATAGCGACAGACGAGGAATAAAAACGCAGACACATTGACAGGTTGAAATAGCCCGAGAAAGAACATCTAGATTTTGCTTTTAAACGAATTCATACTTCGCAATAATATGAATTCATTATAGGACAATTTACAAGCAAAATCAAACCTCGGCAAGTAAAAATGCTCACTGCTATCGTTATCTGGATTTGATTTATTTCTATCTTTTGCTTGGTCATAAACTTTTCCTCAAGTCTTAAACAAACGCAAATTCAATTCAATCAAGGCTGAATTTTAAAAAACATATAAATCCAGTGGCGGTTCGTGGGAGGGGCCGGAGGGAGCCCGGGCCCCCTCACTTTTTCAGACAATTTATAACTTTTCATTTATCCCCCCCCCCCCCTTTGTGCGTACCTGCTTGAAATAAAAAATGAATTGTACCGTATTTCGTGCGTACAATCCGCGGTTTATCCGTTAGAAAAGTAAAATTAATGAGCTGCGGTGAAAGTCCCTCCCTTGCAGCCCCTTACCTGCAAAGAAAGCGTACTGGATATAAACGCGAGATTAATAATTTTCGTGATGCATTTCTTAGCATTTCCCTATTTACTTAATTAAACTTTATTTTTGAAAGTCACGGGAGTGGGGAGGGGGGTGAGTGCACCACCCTGCCGGCAATCATGGACATAAATATGAGATTAATACCTTTCGTGATTTATTTAGTAGTTGAAGTATTTTGTAGCTTGTCCTATGTTTAAAATGAATTTAATTTTATCTATTTAAGACAAATAATTATTTGAAGCAAGTTCAAATATTTAAAAAAAATTTAAAATTATTTTTTATTTTTCGAAACCCGGGGGGGGGGGATCCGAGTGCACCCATGAATCTGGCCCCCTAACTTTTTCAAGGCACGAGTCGCCTTTGTATAAATTGCAATGTCTGTGTGTCTGTCTTTCTGCGTTTGTGTCGGATGTCTATAGCACTTACAGACTTAATATTCGATACGAAGGTAGTTTAAATTCGGACGATGCACCTAGCATCTTTTTTTTATGTATACATATATAGTTTTCGGTTCTAAAAATTTTTTTATAAAATTTCAAAAATAGATTTTTTTTTTAATTCTTGAAACAACCATTTTGTTTTAAATAAAACAGAATGCTTGCCTAAAATTTTGATTGCATCATCCCCCCCCCCCCCCTCCCCCATTCAAACGCTTAACGCGAAAGCAACTAATAGACCGAAAGGGAAAAAAAATGTTTCTTCAGTTTTGACGTTTTTAACTTCATTCTCCCCCCCCCCCCCCCCCAACATACATAATTCAATAATTTGATTTTCGATTAAGAGGAGCGTAGGAAAAATTCAGGGAAAGTGCGAATGCTTTTAAAAAGTAAAATAAAAAAAAAACTAAAAATTCCGCAATTTCGTGACCAAGACCATATGTAACTATATTCGACGATATCGACTTTTTTCTCTCTTTTTTTACAGGTTTTAGCGCAGTTTTCATTTACACAGCTCTGTGAATTTAGATGTTCAGCATTGTCATACATAATGGCAAAACAACGAAAAAGACATTGAAAGTAACCAGCCAGAGGTCGATTTGTCAAATTTACAACCTAAAAACTTATCAATAAAAAGCAGTAAGTCCTCCCATTGTTGTAAAAGTGACTGGTATGCTAAAACCACCTAGATCCTAGATTATCTCAAAAGGATTTGTATTGAACTCTCTAGTCTCACGAGCTCAAATAATATGTTCAAAATAAATATAAGTAGAAAAACTAAATTTTTTATAACTTGTCCGTATTTTCATTTAAAAACATAACCAGTTTCAGTTTCAAAATTCCTTTTTCTGATTGTACTTCTTGTATTAACGGCATATGAGTCAGTGAGAAGCAAAGGGATGTAAGTGCTAAAATTAAAAATTTGGAGTTATCAGTCCTAATAGTAGGACAGCCTCCCCACTGTTTTAGGGCAAGAGATGGTACTATTAGCTCAGGTTGGTTGGGTACTGCTGTATAGCATGATTTAGAAAAAAAATTCCAATGAAATCCTACCTAGGACCGCAACTTTAAACGCATTTTACTCGAAATTATTAAAAGTCCACTTTACACATCCCTTTTTGTTTCTCACTGCTTCATACGATGCGTGTGTGGGAGGGGAAGGGGGCGTGACCTGACATAAATGTTCAAAAGAGAGGCGCCGAATGAGAAAGGTTGAGAACCATTGTTAAGTGTATTCAGCACTGTGATACCTGATACGTTAAGGTTCAAATCTTTTTCTTTTTTCTTGTTTTTCTTCTAAACTAAAACTAGACACAATGAATTTTATAATAGTAAAACAATATCATGATATTTTTAAAAATAATAAATAATATAAAATTGCATTCTAAGGTTGCAGAAATATTCTGGTGAATTAATCAGGAGAAGGTCTTATGGAAACTGAGAAGAAATGCTTAGTTCAAATCCAATGGGTAGCATAGGGAAAGAAAGGGAGGGGGGAGATATATACATATGTATAGAAGGTTATAATCCCCCCCCCCCCATGAAGAAACAAAATTTATAACATTACAGGGCCAGTCAGACTTTCACTATGTGTCTACTGCTCTACCTACATATCTATTTAAATGAAAAATTATCATTTTAGCTTTGTGCTACAATATGATAAAAGTGAAAAACCAACGTAAATAAAGCGCAAATTTTGAAGAAAATACAGCATATAGCTATTTCAAGGCTACGATTGAGCCTCTTCATCAGTGCAAAAAGCTCACCAACACAGTTCACCACCACAGCCATCACCGCACTAGAGTCATATCTAGTAGTCATCTAGTGTGGTGATGCCACAGCAGTTCTCTCGCGACTTTCCACTGTGGTGTAGAGCCGCTATATAGGGGCCTTATACGTATATATAGGGGCCTTACTGTGGTGATGAGCTTTTTGCACTGATAAGAGGCTCCATTGTAGCCTTGAAATAGCTATATGCCGTATTTTCTTCAAAATTTACTTTGTATGCTTTTGGTTTTTTTACTTTAATCATACATATCTATTTACCTATCTCTTTATTTTTTTTAATCTATATAAATAAATATATTCTTCCATTTTTATCTATGTATCTATTTACATCTATCTATTTTCACTAATTTATCTATCTATAAACACAAATCTATACACTTATTTGTATCTGTCTATATCTATCGATATGTATCTCTCTATCTTTTTAATTTTATATGTCTAACTGTGTCTATCAGTCTATCGATCTACGCGAATGAAAAGAAAATAAAAATCACTTCCATGAAAAATTTCTCGCTGCGCCACTAAAGGACGGACACAAGCTCTATATAAGAATCGATATAACTCCTTTTCTAAACATCACACATACACAAAAGAAAATTGGCAGACGACATCAAAAATAACTCCATCCACAAAACAGGAAATGAGAAGGCGGCGTTTTTTACAATGGGTAAGTAACAGCTGTTCTAGAAGTATGGCGTGTATCAAACAAAGTTATGAGCAGAGCAAACAATACATATAAAAGATGATTTCGCAAAATACTACTATTGATCCCTTAGGTAAACAGCATGAGGTTGTCTAAATATACAGAGCCTTAAAAAACGCTTTGGTTCCAAATTAAGAGTAGATTGATTCCTAAGCGTACCACACCCATCAATAAAAAAAGAGAAGAGATATGTAGACTTTTCTATTAGAATTGGAATTCAACAACAGAGCTGTCACAAGCATGAGTAATTTTAAACACGTGTGTATTTTAGAGATTTTTCAAAAAAGATGTGAAAATCACTTGTCATGCAGCGATAAAATTGAATTCCATAAAAAAAAAAGTAGCAAAAAAAAAAATGCTTCTATGCTACCATTCTTTTTAATTTTAATCCAGGGTTACTACGTTGATTTAAATAAAATAAAAAAAAATTAACATGCTGGTTTTTTTTTTTTTTTTTTTTTTCATTTCATTCTCTCCCCATTTTATATCTTTTCAGAATTTGGCTGCCTCTTCAAAGTATGCATTTTTCTGGATTTTTAGTACGTTTGCCTAACTATCCATTTGATGTTGCTTTGTAGTTCTGGTCAGGGTTGCATTTTTAAGGGGTGCTTACCGACGTAGAACGTTTCTTCATGAAAAATCTGAAAAATTCAATCGTATCAAAGTATTAAACTTTACAAAATGTCGCCGATCAAAGTATAAAAATCGTTTTCATTGCGATTGCCGGCGCATGCGCAGAAGTGTATTTCCAACAGTCAATGAGCAAAGAAGTAATCATTAGCCTGCCGCCCATGCCAAAACAAAAACCAAATTAAAACAAAAATAATTTTTGCGTTTGCTACCACATAATTTTTCTTTTTGCTCTTTTTTTTTTACATTTTTTGCTTTGATTAATTTTTTTCCCTTAAATTAATGCCTTGCTTTGTAAAATATTGTAATAAGCTATAATACAGAACTTTAGCCGCCCCGTATGGAGTTATGACTGTTGGTGACAGATGGTGTGATTGCGCAAAATATATTTGTTTTTTTTTTATTTTAATTCTGTGAATTAATTATTTCTATCACCCACTCATCGGCCTGTTCTTGGCATTTATCGTAGCAAATATGAAATGTATAGAAATCGGTATGTCTTGGATTCAAGCGATATGTTCTGGAAATTGTCTAAAACCATTGTCCACCAAACCACCAGGTAAGCTATCTCATTCAAGGTGGCTTACAACAGCAAACAGAGTGCTTCATTTATATATTGGTATAAAAGAGCCATCATGAAATAGAGACTAGACTAATGACTATTGAAGAATACATTGTAAAACTGTATGCAAAAGTTTGGTTTCTCACTTAACTGAGTCACCAAAGAGCACAGCATCTTTGGGAAGTTGTTCCACAATTGAAGATATCTCGGCAATGATCTGAAATTAGAAGTTGATCCTGTTTATGGTGCAACAACACTATTTTCTGAAGAAAATAGGTCGCAGAACAATCCTAAATACCCAAACTTTTACTAATGAAACTGTTAGTGATTTTTCCATTTCACCTCTCTTACTCAATTTTCAAGCAAAAAACTACACAGCATTGAAAAATTAGCAAAATTGTGTACTTAGATTACAGACCCTCCACTGTCCAAACAGATACCTAATGCGATGCGGAACTTGAGAAAATGGACAGGGTTCGTACTCAATTTCAGAAATAAAATGAAGGAGTTTTGGAGAAGTTTTGAAGGAGTACTTTTGGGCTATCCTTAAATGCTGTCACTTTTTTTTTTTTTTTTTTTCAACATATCTGACCCCTTTCCTCCTTCATCACACTCCTTTCCTCTCACATGTCATTTTCACGTTCAACTATTATGACTTCTATAACCAATTTATAAATCACATCTTCATGAAAATAAATAAATATAACAAACTACATTAAAGTTGCCCTTATACCTTCACCCTGGTGACAAAGTTGAGTTGTCAATCAAAGTATTTCAAATTACTGTCATAGAGGAAGATTATGTAGTTTTGATCTAAAAAAGAAGGAGTTAAAACCAAAATGAAGGAGTTTGAGGACCCTTAAAAACAATTTCCCAACTGAAGGAGTATTTGAGGAGTTTTGAAGGAGCGTACGAACCCGGGATGGATAAAACGAGCAGCATTATTGAAAGCAGTGGCGGGTACAGTAGGGTGGATTAAAAAATACATGTTTAAAAAAAAGTTTTTCTTGGATAACAGGACACCCCTCAATATTTTTAGACCTGTGGATAGTAATGTATTGGAAGAATTTTAGCTTCCTATTTCAACTGAAAGGGGATGCTCAACCCCCTCCTCTCAACTTCATAAGCATGGGGAGGGGGGTTAAAAAAATTAATTTGCAAGAAATTATTCTTGGTTATTTGTAATTAATAATGTCTGAAATATCACAGTAAATTATTTTTTTGATTATTAATACCAAGACCCATTTAGGTATTGTATTTTTTTTAATAGTTAGAGATTTTCAAACAATATTTCCCTATAGAAATCTCTAAGTATGAGGAGATGAAATTACGAGATTTTACTCTTAATTAATTAATTAGGTACAGATAAAAACATTAAACATTCCTTAACAATTAACTCATAAAATCTTCATGATTTTCCTAAAATATTTTTTTTTTCTTACAAGTAGTAATAAAAACCAAATACACCCGGTTTAAACCTAAAAAACTGGGGGTTTTCGGGGGGGGTTCAAAAAAAATGTTTTTTATACCAACCCTGATTATAATATGCACTAGAAATATGCATATACATTAGGGTGGGCCGAAAAGGCCAAAGTTTGTTTGTTTTTTTTTCGAAATCCATTTTTGGATAGAGCACAAAAGTTGCGTAGTGAGCTAGTTACCACTAACAAAAAAATTTCTTGGATATTAAAAAATATCTAGCCAGCCCTATTTTACACTGAAAAAGCAAAAAAAAAAAAAAAAAGAGAAAAATGAACTTTGCTCAAATTTAAAAAAATAATAAATAAATTCCAAATATTTTGCTAGAATGCAACGAAAATGTTATATATTGAGCCAGTTCGAACCCATAAAATGTTTCATTAATTTTAATGAATATTTAATCACACCTTTCTGACATCAAAAATTATAGAAAAATGAAAAAATATGGGATTTTTTCAAAAAACCAATATGAAAATTATTTTTCAAAATTTATTCACAGAGTGATTAATTAAATAGCACTACTAATCACAGCAGGGTTGGCCAGATTGACCCAATTCAGTTGGACCCAATGGTTTTTTTTTTTTTTGAAAAAGCCCATTTAAAAAAAACCCATTATTTAGCCCACTTTTGGGTTTTTTAAAATTTTCTGAGAAGTTTTTTAAAAAAATAATTAATTTAAATACTTTCACAATTTAAAATTTTTTTTATTTGTTCCTCACCACAGACAATGGCCATAAAAAATGAATTTTGAACTTTAATAGTATTTCATACCTCTTAACGGCATTAAAAAAATACTTCAAAGATTTTAAATAAATATATTTAACTTTTTTCTTTAACTGGTCAATAAATAACTCAAATTGTCTTGACTAAGTCCTGTCACGTCTGATTTTCTCAATATTTGTAGATTGTGCAGAGGAAACTACTCTAGCTAAAAGGCTTTCATGTGAAATATTTTCTGCAAACCAACACGTCACAAATCTCAAATAAACAAGGTATATTTTTTAGAAATTAACAGGTTTTACAAACCATCGGACAGAAAACAGAATAGGATGTATAGTCTTTTCATTATCATACAAAAAAGTTTAATATTTCTTACTCTGTACACAGAAATAGAAAAAACAGGCAACATAAAATTCAAAGAAATGTCTTAAGTTGGAATTCAGTAAAAAGGGATTTAACTTACTTGAGGTTCTACAGTAGTTTTACATAACAAAATGAAATACAATAAGGTAAAATGCAAAAAAGAAATTGTAGTAATTAAAAACGAACAATAGATTTTATCACTCAAGAAGTAACTTTGCCTTAACTGCTGATAGTCATGGAAACTAAAAATCTGAAACTTCACCATTCTTGGGTTTCATCGTCTTTTATACTTTTCTTCAGAAAACACCGAATTTTCCAGCTTTTTTTTACCCCAAGACATTTTTTGTGCTTTGTCCATATACTTAGGCTGCAATATGCTACAAATACCCCACATTTTCCCTAAAAAAAGACAAAAAGCCCACATTTCTTTTAAAAAACCCAGATTTAATTGTTTTTTTTTTTTTTTTGGTTTTTATTTAAAAAACCCAAAAAACCCTGGGTCCATGGGCTTTTTTAAAAATAACCCGGGTTTTTCTCAACCCTGAATCACAGTAATTATTATCACGCAATAGTATCACAAATTTTCTAGAATTAAATACAGAAAGAATAAAATGTTGAAAACAAATCTACAAATTTGGTTTATAACACCTCACGCAAAATGAATATTATCTTTTTGAATGATATTGTCCCTTGCTATCAAATGATGGAAGTTCTTTCCTAGCTTTAAGTTTGGAATACATCCATCTCGAGCAGTTTCGCCTCAAACTCTAATTGCAGCCTCGGTTATTAGTTTCACACAATGCTCCTTAGCCTGCATGTGACAGGGAAATTTCTCGTAAGTTAACTCTATTGGCTATTCGTAACACATTTCTTTCAAGTCTTGGTCTTTTAGATGCATTGTAAGAGGTGTCTTTCTTACAACACAGTTTGCCCAATCATTTAAATCAACGGCATCAAAATTGAGTTTAGGAAACTTAAAAAAATCATACACCATCCAAGCTCTTCGTCTTCTTATTTCAAGAGTTCAGAACGTACCTAACTGCTAGTTCCAGAATGTATTTTCTAGAGTCAAACATCATCAACGGTACCTGTTCGGGATCAGTGAAATATGCTTTATTTGAGAAAACTTTGAAAATTATCTGCTTAACTTTGTCTGGAAACTGATTGCAAGAGAAATCATTTCACAAAAATTTTGAGCACCATACTGGCAGATCGGTTTCATTTTTATTTCAAACCACATTGGAGCATAAACTAGAATTGCACACTTTACACACAGTGTAAGATTTTCTGATGGACTTGGAGTGCCTATATACAAGCACAACAAATGGTTTGCAGTTGTCAGCCATCGTGCATGGCTGAGTTTGCATGGGCTTTTGTCAGCCACACCAGAAGGGCAACTACCATCTTTTTCGGCAAGACAGATTTGATGCAAATACTGTTGTTCTTTACTTAAATTTTGCATATCTTCCATATCCAAACCAGAAGATTACAATCAATTTTATCAAATTTGACCACTGGATTTTTTTTACAATCTCTGAGTAGCTGTCCGATAGTCCTAGAATATGAATGTTGTCCTTAGTGCAACCGTCCATTTCCAGAATAAGATGCCTCAGAGGCAACTCATAAGTATGCAGCAGACATTTTCCACAGTAAAAGTCTTTTATGTCTCAAGTAAACAAATTACTTCAACTTTCCATCTGTATAAAAGTGGTTCCGTCGCATCCAATAACCGATAAGTTGATCAACCTCATACTTTCACTTTCTCGCAAAGCCTATGATACCTTGCGAAATTTCTTTTGCCATTTCACCAGCTGTTAGTGATATATATCTAAAATAGTAGTAAAATAATCTTAGGAATAATGAAAGCAGTTGGGAGCCGTTTATTAACCAGGAGAAAAAATTGGAACCGCAGATTAGAGAATTAGCATCTTGTATATATTTGAGCATGTGCATTTTTTAAAATTGAAAAAACAAATGTAACATAAAATTGATTCAATTTTCAATGTTTATTCTTAGTAATGCAACATTTATGTAACATTTTAGTATTAGTGCTTATTTCAAAACTACTTTTTAAACTACTGCTGTTAATTTTTGAGCAATCACAATTGCTTATTGCTTTCATTTGACTGTTTTGATGTGCTATGATTTTATTTTCCACCAGCACCCTCTGCAGCACCACTGTTGACCGGCCGCCTCACTTTGCTGCTCGTCTAGCAAAAACCGTCTCTAGGTTGCGTCCGTATCCTACACTTACACGCATACATACATGCACTTACACACACATACATACACCTACACACACATACACAAACACATACACCTACACACACATACATACAGACCATTACACATACCCCCTACACACAAACCCCACACACACACATAAACATGCTCCTACATACACACACACACTCGTGATTGCGAAAAACATAATTTGAATTCAAGTTGTCAAAATTCAAATTAATTTTCTTTTTTTCATTTTCTCCATGTTTCAGTCTTAAATGGATACAGCTAAGTATTCTAGGAAATGTATAAACATCTTTTGAGTGCTACAACTGATTCACTGGTCGATACTTCTACTGTTTGCTGGAATTACTTTCAAATTAATTTATTTTTTGGAACCCGCAGTTTCTTTTATTTTTTAAAGTACACATTTTTGCACTTTTTTTCAATTTTCAAGGCCAAATAGGGCCGGCTAAATTTTTAGCAAATTTAGCGAAATTGTTTGAGGGAGATAACAGGCCTATATAGCACATATAGCAATTTTTCCACACTATCCAAAAACAAATTTCCAAAAAAAGTTTTTTCCGCCCACCCTAATATACATTGCAATAAAATAATTATTTATAAAAAAAAAAGCTGGGAAAATTAAGTATTTTTAAATTTGTGGCAGTTTTTACGCTACGGCTAATGTTAAATTGAGGGGTCATTGAGCACCCTCTTAAAATTTGAGTAAGAAGCTGAAACTTTTACAGCATTAGTAAATTTATAAAAAATTAGAAGGTGTTCTGGACCTGGGCTCTAGCTCTCTAGCTGAAAAAACCTTTTTTGAACCACCCTATAGTACAGGCGGGGAGGCATGGGGGTACTTGAATGTTTGCTTGAAAAAATGAAAAACTTGATCAAAACCATAAGAAAAAGTAAGTTTTTTTTGGGCATTACAGGAAAGGGTGGATGTAAAGAGGGGGTCATGAGAGATGCGCCCTCCCCCCTTTAATCTGTGACAATACTTTGTAATCGTTATAAGGTTCATTTCACTTGAGTAGTGAAAATGAATGCTCGACAAAAGAAAGAAAACCTGAATAAAACAAATAAGAAAAAGTAAATAATTTTTGAATTCTTTTTTATAACAAAGAAGTGTCCCGCCCAATCGTTTTTTTGCAACAAATTTTATCAAAGACAGTTGTTGTAAAACTACCCCCAGAGCTGTAGGCATCGCTTCAATTGATAAAACATTTGAGTGTGCAAATATTTTTTGTGTAAAGTCTCTGTAAATCATTATTCCTTTCTGTTGCGACTTTTGGACAGTTTCGTTTTTGTTCGTGCTGACTTTATTTGTAAATGTACAGTTAATTAGTATAAATCAGTGTTTTAAACTTTGTATCATGCAAGAAATGTAAAATTTTAGTTTTGTGTTAGCATGAAACCTCGATATATGAGGGTTCTTGTAAATAAGCCCTTCCTATTAGATGGAAACTGTACTGAAAAAAGTCGTGTTTTGTTAAAAAAGGAGTACTTATTAACATAAACAATGAAGCTTTTGGGTGACAAAACACGGTTCTATTTTTGCTAAGTTTTAAAAAAAAATTATAACCCAAATTGGGTGGAAACGTATCCCGAGAACCTGTATCAGACTCTGAGACTGTCCTCGTCCACCTCCGATTTTTCTACAACTAAAAAGTATCAGTCCGTGAGTATTTATCAATGTCTGAATTACATTCATATAATATTTATTTTTCAATTAGATTTTCGCTGCATTTTTAAGTGAAATTTTAATAGTATATTGCTGCTCAGGTACAAAATGAATGCGTCAAAATCAGATATACGAATGAAATGAACCTTCTTTACGTCAGTACATAAAATATAAAAAAGAGCAGTGACCATCATAAGAAGCTATTATAATAAAGTTTATTTCATTGTAATAAATATGCAATAACTTCTTAGCTAAATCAAAATGTTTAATCACAACCTTTATGATAAATGATCCTTCACTTCAGGCCCAGATCCACTACAAATTCCACTACAAATATCAACAAGCCCTAGATGTGTTTTACCAACTCGTATCTGAAATGCCCATTACATTCAAAGTCGCGATGTAAATTTGAACAGGAAATATCATACTATTCCTTCAAGGCTTCTACAAGATGAATCCCATAGGTCAAACCAAGTGATTTATTTAAATTCTTACTGTAGTTTAACTAACTTTAACCAAAGTTCAAGAAAATTGCTGTATGTGAGGCTACATTCTTAAGCATGATCAAAGGGTGTTTGTGATTCGAATTTTTTTGAAAATCTTAGGTTTTTTATTTCCAAAAATTTAAGGCTGACAACACAGTCCAAAACTGAAAAATTATTTTTAAAAAAAACTTTAAAACTGGTTCTTTCAATGATGTTTTAATGCAAATTTTAGTTTTTTTTACAGGGGTTGGAGGGTGTTGAGTTTCTGAAAATTTCAGACTGTCTTCAGAAAATGTTACTTGAGTCCACTATCACCCCTGGCTGTGACCCCCTAACATGAAATCCTGTACCGCCCCTGGTTGAAAGTGAGTATTGGAATTTACACAAGAAGTCAAAAGAGTACTTAGATAAAGGGCTGACACATCTTCATGTGTTTGTGAAGCAACAAGTCACGATGGCTTCATACACACATCATTGGCCTCTCGAAAATTAATGGCAAAATTTGAAAACAAAGCAAAGCAGTATAAGTGTAATATCTCTATATTGTTAAAAAAAAAAACTAGGGGGCTCTGTCCCCTGCTCCCTAAAGCTCACCGATCCCAGAAGATTGCTTGGCTATCTTATTTGATTCGCCAAAGATTTAAATCGTCAGGAAACAGATTAAAAACGGATTATGAGCTCCCTTTTGGATCAAAAAGCACCCCTTCCCTGGGTTCAAAAATATTTTGTACCAACTTGCAGAGCTGTAAGGTCTAAGGGGCTCCTGCGCATCGCAGAACTGCAGTTTTGTACGTTTGAAAAGTCGCTTTCATACTCGTGGTCTCTAGTAATAATATTTTGCTCTTTAGCTCAGGGCTTGGATTGAGTTGAGCCTAAGATTTTCGTTTAAAATCGAAACCCTTAAAAATTGTGGAAAAGAAAGAAGAAATGAGAATCGAAAGATGTAACTATGGCAATGCCAAATAAAACATCAATACTGCCGTGCTAAGCGCAAAAGTCGTATCTGCAGCTGAGGTCAAACCGAAAAACTACTATTTAAAGTTTTACGCCTCCATGTATTTGATCCAGATTTCACTTTTTTAGATTTTTTTAAAAAATAGTTCCAGTTCACAAATGACAATAAAACATTGCATAGGGGTAAAACATGTTATAAAGAACCACATCATGACAATAACTCAATTTTGACAAAAAGTGTAGATACCACTTTTGTGCTTAGCACGGCAGAATAATTTTAATGGCGATGAAATTATTCAAACTTGGTTTTCAACGGCTTGTACCTTTTTTTTCTCTTTGGAGATAGAAGCTTAGTTATTCAACAATAGGTCGATTTAGGTCTAGAGTAAAAAAATCCGCTCTTTGCAGTGGTGTCAAAAAGAAAACTGTTGGACAATTCCTTCGCTTTTTACTGATAGATTTAATGAAGAAAATAGTGCCTAGATTTTAGCTAAGCCTAAAAAAAGTGTGAGCGAAAAACGCAAAAAACTCCCACCGAGAGCATTGAAACACATTGCATAGAACATGGAAAATTCTACCCTTTCCAACCATATACAACATTAATATGTGCATGTAATTTTTCACCCCTGTAATAGGTAATAATAGGCAGTTTACACAAAATCTGAACTTAAAAAAAATTAATTACAAAAAAGCTAATTGGAATTCAAAAAACCAAAACCCCAAGTGCAAACCACCGGGGCTCCAAGTAATTTTCAACAAAATTTCAAGGCTGTAGGTGCTATAGGGTCTCCTGGACACAGGCCCGCCTCAGACTTCCTTTCAGAATTTCTTTCAAACCTTACTTTTATTTATTATAAAGAGAAAACTACTGTGCATAAATTTGGGAGTGCGCTATGGTGGAGTTTGAATGCAGAAGTTTGATAGCAGGAGAATTCCATGTTATTATCTCCTAATTTGGGAAAAATAAGAGAAGAGCTCCTGTAAAACAGCAACAAACAGGCCCGTAGGTGGCGCATTAACGGTCCTCTGGTGCCTTCATCTTTTAAACTTAAGTTTTAAATCGAAAGAATTATGTAGCGTAGAGTAGGAAAAGAAAATATAAAAATGGCTTTAATTTTTTTTTCAAAGTGTTTAATAAAACTTCTGCTAAAATGATAAGTGAATGATGAAATGATAAAATAATAAAACTCTACAATATTCCAAATTTCACCGGTTGAGTAGGGGGCTTAAATAACGTAAGACATCAGAATATATATATATTTTTCCCCCAATGAGCAGAAAGAACAGCGATTTTTTTTCATGATTCATTCATCAAAGAATCTTATTAGGCAAGCATTTAACCACAGACAATAAAAAAAAATGTGTAAGAAATTTTTAAAAATGCTTACCTACTAATACAGTGAAGCACCGTTTATACGGTTTTGAAGGGACCGTATGAAAAAGCGTATAAATGAAAAAAAACGTATAATAGGTCTACGTTAATGTGTATTAGACTCTGCAGGGACCAATTTTAAAAAACGTGTAATTGATAAAAATGTATAAAAGAGAAACGTATAAACGGTGCTTCACTGTATTATAAATGCGAAAGTGACTTGTATAGTTTGTAATTCTTTCACGCCTTAACTACTCCACTGATCATCATGTAATTTTGTATACATGTTGTCTGGGGTGAACATAGGGTATACCTTTTGTTTAGGAAAAAAATACTGCATGATTTTTGTCCCAATTTTAAAGAAAATCATAAATTTGAAAGTATCTCATCGAAAACAGGGGTGCCCCTCCCTACAAGAAAGGGGCGTACAGCCCCCCCCCCATGAGAAAAATACTTTTCAAACAACCCCCCCTAAAAATTTCAATGGTGCAGTGTGCGCCAGCACACCCCGTAGGTAGGTAGGCACCCTTGTCGAAAAGAGGTTATATTTGTTTGGTTTTTGCAGCATGTTAAAGCCCATAAAATTCTGCACAATGAACTTTACACGAAGTTTGAGGGATTAGTACAATACCTAATTTTTCATTTTAAGTTAATTTCCTTTTCTAAAATGAGGCTTATCTTCATTTTTAAAGTATTGTCTGTCTGCTGTTTCTAGTCACAGACTTGCGGCAAACTCGGTTTTTATTAGCGTGAATAAAATCATTAAGAACAAAAAACTGTTGGCAATTTTTTCTAGAGTCCACAAATAAAATTCTTGCTTTTGTTTTGAGGCTTTTGCTGTGATTGGGAAATTAAAAAATTTATCCTCTTTTGGTTATTTTTCCATGATTTATAAATATTGTTTGTGCTGCCGGTAGAAGATAATAATCAAAGATTTCAGTAGCTCTAAAAATGAAAACTTTTACTTTTTTCTTTGTTCTAATTGGAACTTGTAGATTTACCATTAACTTTGTTTTAGAAATATTGATGCTGATATGGATTATGAGGTACTGATGTCATTATTTTAATGAAGACTTTCAGAGAACTTATTAAAGGGAAGATTTTTTTGAAGCTTTTTTCCCATTTCTGATGGTGAAGGTAATTAAAAGAAAAAATGTTGATGTTATTTTGAAATTTTTTTCTCATTCTAAAAGGGTTTTTTCAAACTATAGTCAAAACCTGGTAATGCGAACTCGCTCAAAGCGAAATCACGTTTAGCGCGACATAAATGCCATTCCCTGTCAGATAAAGCTACAAATTAGTGTTAAATTCGTCGCTTAACACGAAGAGGATTTAGACGAAATCCCACATAAGACGAAGAAAATTATATGGTCTTGAAGAAAAAAGGTAAAAGAAAAAAGAAAATCCCCATACTTTTACGTGAAAATACTCTTGAAAGTCGAAATATCTGCACTTGAACGCAAGTGACATGGATGGCAGCGAGTAAATTTCTCATTGTGTAGGAAAATCGGGAAAACCACGTTGCTTCAAGAAAGTACTGTTTAGAAGTTAGAATATGCTTACAGTAAAAAAGCTTGGATGAACAGTGAAATCTTCACCAAGTGGCTGACAAAACTAGATTCAAAATTTCAAAATTTTACACGAGCATTTGATGACACAACTTTTTTCCCACCACAGATAATTTCGACTTTTAAAAAAAGTTACAATTGACCACCCTACTATTAATACTTTTTATTTTAATTTATAACCAAAAAATTGCCACTTAGTCTTACAAATCTTATAACAAAATCATATGGTTCAATTGAACAAATTATATATCAAAAAGTGTTTATAACATGTTGAGTAATTTTCAGAAATCTGCAACTTGATTGTTCTTAACAGTTTTCATCAAGATAGGAGCAACAAATTGAATTCCTCTGCTAAATGAAGTTCTTTCAGTTTCCAATTATATGTTTAGTTTCTTTATTTCTTGTCATAAAGTAAAAATTATGATATGATTTTATCAGACCAAGAACCTGGGATACCTTGGGCCACATTTAAATAACCACAAAAGCGGAAATGTTTTAGAAGAATTAGGAAAAAATCTAATAATAGTAAGTGGATGAAGACTCAAGTTGTGCTGATTCTTGCACAAATAGTGATGAAGTAAACATTGGTCTATTTAATATTTAGTTACATTTAATATGCAATATTGATGTTCAAAGTTTATGTTTTTCTTTCTAAAAACAACAGAAAATAAGATAGTAACAAAATATTGGATAACATTTATCATTAGACTTGTAACAGACGTTGTTCGTGTAGCGTGGACCAAAGTACCCCAGGCATGGGGCATGCTGGTCCAACTTTAAAATGTTCAGTTAAAACCCTAACCTAACAAAAGTTCATTAACTCTCTGATGGCTTTGAACGTCTTATCACGCCCTACTGAGCATGATTTAAAAGCATTTTACACTTATTTTTCCAATGCTAAATGCTCATTGTCAAACGGTTCAAGGTGCAGGATGATAGCTAGGCTATTGATAGAAGGTACTAGGCACTTGATTTGCATGGCAAATTACTTAAAATAAAATTTTCATTTGGAAGAATTTCACGAATCTTACTCATGATCCAGGAGCGTCAGAGAGTTAATTGAACATTAAAAAAATCTGGGATGATGACGAATATTTGATAAAACTGACAGCAGAAAATTAAACTACTCATCAGGACCCGATCAACCCAAAGTGATGACCTAGGTCCTAGCAAATTTTGGTGCCCGTCTCACAAGGAAATCTGCATTTTTCGTAGGTAAATTTTCAAAAAAGGTAAGAAATTTACATCATTTTGATGCCCCTAAAATTGTGGTGCCCAGGTCTATGAACCTGCGGACCAACGTGTCTCGACTCCTTCTACAGATTTGCATGTATTTTACGGGGAATATAAAATAATTCAAGATCTATTAAAATGATTTTACGTACATAAGTTTTTTGTTTTTAAAGAAGAGCTAATTTGCAGTGCAAAAACAGGAAAATACTTATTTGAATTCCGCCACACATAAAGAAATAAGTGCTTGCTCTTTAAACTCGAGACTTAACATTAAAAATTCTAGTACTTCGTAAATAAACAAACATAGGTAATGTAGTAAAATAAAATTAACTTTTCCATTAATACTCTGTATTAGCTTGGAAATTTTATTTCCTATTCAACAGCATTCAAATATGCTTTTCAGATCATGAAAGTGATAAATAAACAAGACAAACTTACTTACATTAATAAAGGCATCCGGAAATAGGATCAACTTGTTGAACTTTATTCAGATTGTCATGAGAGTCATTCGCAACATCCCAGAGAAAAATTTAGCTGAATAACATTAATCTGATTATTTTTTCAAGCCTGATTTGCAATAATGAACATGACACTGTACAGGATGGAAAGATTTTGCAAAGAAACCGTTGTGTCGCCACACAAATCACCGACCATTATTATCTGCCATAACAATACAATCTGTTGCCTAAATGATCAAAACTTCGCAAAATTGAAAACGGATAACAAGTTTTTTTTTTTAATCTCGTTTCCCTTTTTTGGTTTCAAAACCCTTAAAATAAAATTTTAATGAGTTTCTTTTCATAGATAAACACATTACTTAATCAAAATACTTTTATTAGAGTAAACTGAAATCCAAAACATTGGAAGCGCCAACACGTTTTTATGTTTTTTTACGTTTCCTTCGGCAAAAGAACCTAGATATTTCCTTATACCCGTAATAAAAAACACGAAAAGGATATTTAAAAGTTTAATGATAATTTTAATTGAAATAAACCATTCTTATGACTTGTTCGAAGTTTTTTTTTTTTTTTTTGCATTCACGTGACGATGCTGCTGGCATATGACGTCACTGCTGGTCATGCGGTGAACGGAACTTCGGCCTCCATATATGTCTTTTTGCGATTTATACAATATTCTCTTCTTTCAGTTTAGCTAGTTTAGCTAAAGACGTCTTTTGAATTTTTGATCCCAGGAAAGTTGTTAAGGAAAAAATAACCACTCATTGGGAAAGAAATTATGTATTTTTAATCGTTCTTTCGGTACATTAAGGTTGTTGAGAAACCACTGAAAACTCTCATTTCATTTTCATTTAACACTTTTCTCAGTATTATTCCTACAATCATAAATCTGCATAAATCATAGGCGCCCATATGGGGGGGGGGGTAAGTGGGGACTCAAGCCCTACCTAGAAATTAGAACTTCCTTGCTTTTAGTACCTTTTTCTTTGCAAAAATGAAAAAAACATTTCTTCTCCAGCCATTAATGAATAAGTTACTAAAAATGTCAAATTATTGTAACGTCTATATTTCAAGTTATGAAATCTATCGTACAGTGCTATTATAGTGCTGAGTTTTATTATTACTACATCTATACGTACATACTGTTTTATTTTATGTCCCTTTTATGCAGTTAAGAATAAAACAGTTTGAGAGGTGTTTACAAATGCCTAAAATAACTAGGGATTTACAAGAAATTCGAATACATACTCTTTTCCACAAGAAGAAATTTCGACTTACGTGAGGGATCTTGCGCATCCCTCGCTTTAGTCACGACTGTCACGACCATGGTCAAAACTCGACAGTAAATACAAGAGAGAAAATGGGTTCTTGAGATTTTTTATTCATCGGTGCTTCCTCCAAAAATTTTCAGTATCTGTCCCTGCTCCTAGATTTTAAGCCACATAGACAATCCTAATACGGTATTTTATATACAAAAGAGCATTTATGACCCCCTTCCTTTGAAGGAGTTCTGGCTGCGCAAGTGGATAGTTGTTAATATTGCCCTTTGAATTATTAATACACATTTGCACATTTGAAAAGCACTTACTATTAAGAGAATTAACTTAGAATCCCGAACTTTATTCTTTGTAATGACCAAATGAAATTTTTCTTGTTTATCAATTCGTTATGTACTCAAATTTAAAATCTTTCTGCATCCAAATTCACGACAACTTTTTATACGTGATGTCTTTTCAATTTATAGAAATCACTAAAGTTTTTCACCCTTTACTTTGATATGGTTTTTTAACACCAAAGAGCTGCCAGTAAATGTTGAAATTTTGCTTTAATATCTAGTAGTATTTTGATAGTTCGTTTAGTAAGAAGTAGAGCTGGGCGATATACTAATATACCCTCATTAAGCCACGAACCCTAGAGAGGTGTGGGAGAATTCCAAAGGGGCACGAATCACGAATGCATAAAAAATATAGTAAAAAATATAAAGACGAAAGAAAAAGAGAAAGACGACTCTTTCATGAGAAAACC
The DNA here is from genome assembly GCF_026930045.1 of Uloborus diversus. Taxonomy (NCBI): domain Eukaryota; kingdom Metazoa; phylum Arthropoda; class Arachnida; order Araneae; family Uloboridae; genus Uloborus; species Uloborus diversus. Next base: position 243,684,824 of record NC_072731.1, on the reverse strand, counting down.
TAAACGTAACTGAACTCAATATTGGGATAACGTGTAAATATTTTCGACATAATCGCCTGTTTTTGAGGTTTTCAGTTTTCACCCCACTTATTGCTGCAAATCAATAGCATACATAAAGTCAAATTATTGTACAAGGCTGTGGATATTGAAAGTGATCTGAGTTCATTTTGTCGCAGTAACAACCCAATATTCAAAAATTTGTCAAGGACAAACCTTGGGAGCCTTTCCCATTGATGCCGAGAACATGACTGGTTACACATGTCAATCCCCACCTAGATAACTGAAATTGTTTTTAGTTTTTTGAATTTTTGATTTCATGGATTCTAATAATAATAAATCCAAAGAAAAATTAAGTGTACAGATATCAAATGTTGTTCTATATTTTATTATCTATCTACCGTGGCGTAACTGTAGGGGAGTTGGGGACAACCCCCCTCCCCCATAACCGCATGTCCGAGCAAAAATTGCACAGGAGAAAAAAATCGCAAAACTTTTTTCTCTGAAAGAAAAAAAAACGATTTTCCTCTGAACAATATGTTTAAAAAGTCCCTTTGATCCCCCCCCCCCCCCAACCACCAACAGCATTATCATAGATCGCCTAAATATTGTTTTAGGACATAAATGTCAAAAAAATCCGGAAAGTCTCTGAACACACCATCTCATTCTGTAATGTTACCAAATATTGCCGACAGACACGTTTTAAAGACTTCAATTTAGAAAAATTTCCACTGAGAGGCCCTTGAAACTCCCCTCTAAACCCATCATAGGGATCGATTGACACCCCCGTTCTTTAATTTAAAAACGTATGGTGATTAAGCAACGTACATACATTTTGATGCTTTTTTCCTATAAAATTCATTGAGTACATACTCTTTGCTCTCCCCCCCCCCCTCCAGCAAAGGTTTGAAATGACAGTCCTGCTCCCATCTCCCCATCATCAAACCATCCAGAACTGCGTTTCAGAGCTAATTTTGAATATTTTCTGAGGATAATCCACGCACCCTTTTCCCATTACATCATCTCTATGATCATTGGAAATTGAACTTTTGGAAATTGTGTTTCAAAAAATTGCTGGGGAGGCAATAAACACAATCATTTTCCATTTCAGTTCCAAAAAGTTTACAATCGTGCTTTGGAGGTTTTAATTTCGAAAAATTTCCGAGGGGACAGTCCATGAAACTCCTTCCCCTAACATCACCAAAAATCGTCCAGAATTGCATTTGTAGAGCTAGTTTGAGGAAAAAATTCCAGAGGAGAACCCCTAACCTCCTAACATCGTAGAAGATCTCCTAAAATGCGCTTTTGGAACTCTATTTCGAAAAATTGCTGGAAAGAATCCCTGGGCACTATTTTTTTCCCAAACGTTAGCAAAAATTGCCAACCACTGAGCTTTAAAGCCTTCCGAGAAGTGATGTTTCGTGATTTTTCTGGATCCTCCCCCCCCCTTTCGAGCCTCCCGTGATTAATGGACGGCCCCTTACTGAAGCGTTCCAACATTGTATTCAGACTACTCCAGGGACAGAAATAATTTTTGGAGGGAGCCCAGGAAATTAAAAAGCGTCCCCCCCCCATGCAATGTTTCATAAAAGTGTTCATGATTTCATTTTTAAATGTTTTTTAGGATCTCTTAAAGCCAATTAAACTACTTTTGAGTACATAACTATTTTGCACTAATATACTTTAAATGTGGACATAAAATATTTTTAACATTTCAAGCCAGTTACTAAGCTCTATATAATTTCACCGAGATGCTATAAAATGATCGGTTTTAATTAGGAACATTGTAATAATGGTTATAACACCAGGACAAGATTATTTTAAACAAATCCATACTTGAGTTTTTATGAATTAATTTATATTTTAACTATAAAATAACACGTAATTAAGAAAATCATAGCTTCATAATGTATAAGTTTCATCGAAGAGAACTCAAAAACTATTTCTTTCGAATTTTAAAGTAGTTGCTGATTTGTTTTTAACGCCATGATACAGTTGAGATAACATTTTGATAATACATGCCGTTTCCATTAATATTTTGGTTTTTTCAAGAAACTACTACGTGATTTCTTTCATTTTGCATTTTTTATAAGCTGAAAAAGAATTCTATTATTTCGCAAAAATAGATTCCTGGATCGATATGACTCTTTTAATGATTATTTTTAAATGTTAATTATTGATTCCATAAACGAAGAATTAATGGACGAATCGCGGTATTACGTTCCCTTGAATTTGAAACCAGTGACTTAAATGTATTCTGCCATTCTGACCACTGACTCCAGTATTACCTCTTTAGCAAAGAAAAATGCTTTAATTCAAATATGCTTTGTGTGTTTTATGTTCTCTTTAAATAACTGAAAAAGAAAAAAAAAATGTTATAGAGAAGTTAATTTAAGAAATAATAAAAGAAATAGGTTAATTAATTTATCCCTTTGGGAGCCCCCCCCCCCTCCTAAAATCCACTACCGGTCGACTCCGCCGGATTTTGCAATCTGTAATGATGCACTTTCTCAATACATAGGCGTCGGAACGGGGGGAGCAGAGGGAGCTTGAGCTCCCCCTGGAATATTTCAGACCGGCTTAGCTCCCCCGGAAAATTCTTGCACTGCTGCTTTTTGCCGTACATTGTTTAATTCAAACCTGATTTCAAAAATGTGATCTGCCTTTTTTGGGAATTTCGGAATTTCTACCCAATGAGCAACAAAAGCAGTGAGCAGACGGAGTGGTCAGTGCACTTGAATTCACCTTCAACAAAAGAAGAGTGTCAAACAAAAACTGTTTAAACACTCTTGATTGCCGAAATGCGGGAAAGTGGACTCTACTCCGCGGCCTGCGAAAATCAGTACCAGTCAGAGGCGTAGCATAACCAAACATTTTTTTTGGGAAGGGGGGGGGGGGGGAACCAGAGCCATCACCAAGAAGGATTTTTCTACCCCCCCCCCCCGCCCAGTTTTCCAGAAATGGCGTCATCAATTTCATATTAGTAATGAAAAAAAAAAAAAAGCAGAAAGGAAACCTTTACGATTTTAAGAACATGTAATAGAAATGATAAGTGAACAAATAGAATAAAAGTGTCGAAAAGAGTTTTCTCTGCAAAATTTGAAAGCAAATGCAATCTCTGAATATTATTTAGGAACATCCAAGCAAGGTTATGCATTATGATTTACCTCTGAGGAGCGCTGAAACGAACGTTTCGAACATTTTTTAACGAAAAGAAAGTATTCAGTGTTTAGTACAAATCTATGACAAGAGTCAGTCAAGTAAAAAATGCATACGTAAATAAACTTCCTAGGGGCTGCCGGCATTTTTAAATTTCTTTTTTTCTTTTTCTTTTCTTTTTTATTGTAAAAATATCATCATGAAAATAGTGATTGTTTAAATTCATTTGTTTAAATTTCTCACACCGGTATAAGGGGTGCGTTTCATTGCAATTGAAAATCACACATTGCTTAGTTTTATTATTATTCTTCAGAAGAAGAGAGTGGTTTTCACTATTTGTATGGGTGCCAAGTTTCATATTAACTTGGAACTTCTTTTTCTGCGTTTGAGAAGTAGACGCTTGAATTATTCTCGAACGCTCTTCTAAAAAGCTTAAGAAATCGTTCAGTTTCGGAATGACATTTTTGTTTAGTGTCATTTCGAAACTCTTCCTGACATCTGGATCTAATTTTTGAAACAAGATGTGCAGAATTAATGTGTCTGACAGTTCATTAGATTTCAATCCAAGTAAATCTAATGCGCGGATTTGACATTTTGTATCATCTATCAATTGCATTAACTGATTGGGAGAGTCTTGAATCTTTGACATAGTTAATATTTTAAGCACATAATGTTCTATTACTGCGCGTTTATTTTCATATCTGTCTTCTAAAGATGACCAAAGAGAGTCATATGTATCTTGAGACGATTCAAGTCTTTTAGCTTCTCCCCTTAAGCAACTTTTTAAATAACATAATTGTTGCGTGGGGGTTAGTTCAGGATTATTCCCGATTATTGACATAAACTGAACTTTAAAGTTCTGGAAATCTTCATACCTTCCCGAAAATGAGGGTAAGGGTAAGTCGGGAATTTTAAATTTGTTTACATTTTTAACAGTTTCTTCGTTAGCAGAATTGCTGCTTAATTTCGAGAGGAAAATATTAATTTTTACCTCTGCTTGATCCAGTTCGTCTTGAAGCTCCATTGTCAGGGATAGAGCGTCCTTTAGATCGATTTCATCCGGGAGTCTTGTATAGGACAAGAGCATCTCTTCAAGTGCTGATTTCAGTTCGAGAACAGCTTTCATTTTGCTTTTTAGTAGAATTTCTGTTTCTGTCACATCTTCAATATCCAGGATAAATAAAGATGCGAACTTACACAATTTCTCTACCTTGACTTTTAGCGCTCCTCGTTGACGGTTTAATCCAACAAGTGTTGTCATTTTACTGGAGCTCAGGGTCGCACGGACCAACTGGTTCACAGAGTGATGACCGCTCTCAAGCTTAAAATAGATAAGGTGACATTGTGGTCAGATTCGACTACTGCTCTCGCCTGGATCTCCACCTCACCACACCTTCTCAAGACATTCGTCAGCAATCGAGTATCATTGATTCAGGAACTTTCTAAAAATTTTGACTGGAAACACGTGATTTCCGAGTTGAACCCATCAGACCCATTGTCCCGGGGACAAGACGCCATTTCGCTCTCTACCAACAAGCTTTGGTGGGATGGCCCTGAGTTCCTTGCAGATGACAACTTATTTTTTGAGGACCTCTTTAGTATTACTAAGAGTTTCTTGAAATTAATTCGTGTGATTAGTTTACTTTTTAGGTTTCACAATAACTGCAGAAAACCAGGTAGTAAACTAACAGGCCCCATCAGTTCGGATGAAATGGAAAAATCTAAAATTTTTCTTCTTCAACTTGTACAAAGTAAGTACTTTTTTGAAGAAATTTTGGCTTCGAAAAAAGGTTTGCCACTCTCTTCAAGGAGTAAGTTAAAATATTTTGATCCATTTCTTGATAAAAATGGTTTGATTAGAGTAAGTGGTAGGATAAACAATGCAAATTTAAGCTATAATCAAAGGCATCCCATTATATTGCCGTCTGAGCATAAGATAACCAAACTTATTTTTCTTTATTTTCATGCTAAAAACTTTCACAATGGCCCACAAGCTTTGTTAAATTCGGTTAGGCAATTGTATTGACCACTTAATGGCAGGAACATTGCTAGACAGATTGTTCACCAATGTGTTATTCGTACAAAGGCAAAACCTACCACTTCTCAACAAATAATGGGAGAATTACCTTCAGAAAGGATCAATGTTAATTTTACGTTTAATTCTTGTGCTATTGATTATTGTGGCCCATTTCTGATTAAGTATAAGGGCCAACGGAAAGGTAACTATCACAAGATATACGTTTGTATTTTTGTTTGCATGGCAACAAAAGCAATCCACTTAGAGATCGTAATTGACTTAACTGCCGAAGCATGTATTGCTTGCTTAAAGCGGTTTTTTGCCCGACGAGGTAAACCAGAAAAAATATTTAGTGACAATGCAAAGAATTTCGAGGGTGCAAATTCAGAAATTAAAAAATTGAGGGATCTTTTCAATAAACAAAATGATTCTTTGTACAATTTTTTAACTGAGGAAAATATAAAATGGAAATTTATACCTCCGAGAGCACCAAATTTTAATGGTCTTGCAGAAGCAGGAGTCAAGTCTTTTAAGTATTACTTCAAACGAACTGTAGGAGATACAATATTAACCTATGAAGAGTTTTTAACTATTGTTATTCAAGTAGAGGGAATTTTGAACTCGCGCCCTCTAACTCCTTTAACATCAAATATTGATGATTTAGATGTTCTAACTCCTGGACATTTTCTCATAGGTAGACCAATTAATACTATCGCTGAACCTAACTTAACTGAGTTAAATAATAACAGACTTAATTTATGGCAAAAAACAACTAAAATGGTTCAAAATATCTGGAAGAATTGGTCAAATAACTATTTGAGCACATTAATCCAGAGAAATAAATGGTTGTTTGCTAAACAAAATGTAAAAATTGGAGATATGGTAATTGTAAAAGAAGAAAACCTTCCTACCTGTAAATGGTTATTGGGAAGAATTAATGAGATATTCTACGGAAAAGACAACCATGTAAGAGTTGTTACAGTTCAGACTAAAAATGGTATATACAAAAGACCAATTACAAAAATTGCAGTTTTGCCTATTGCGAATGTATAGAGATTTACCTGTAGAATTTTATATTGTGTGTAATTTTGAATTGTATGTGAATGTTCTGTATTTCTTTAGTCATTTTATATAATTGTCTTTTTTAATATTTGTTATATTAATTTGTTGAAATCAACATTTCAACGCCGGGCGGAATGTTCGGTGTGCCCTGTCACGCCCTATAGCAGCGCCACCTACGGCGAGTAAGAGTAAGCTAGCAGAAGCAATTGGATGCTCAACGAATGAGGAAGTAATCCTCAGCTGTGCCCTGCACATATATGTAACGGCCCCTTGGCCTATGCGAAGAACTATTTCAGCTGTGCCCTGCACATATATGTAATGGCCCCTTGGCCTATGTAAGGAACCATTATCAATTCAATGCCCCCTTGGCATTAATAAAATACTTAAAAATTTCATAATACAGTCCACTACTCATTTCTGAGCTCTCAACAATTAAGTAGAGAAAAATATATGTGCCACAAAAATACAGTTAAATTAGAGAAAAAGTTGAAACAGAGTAAGGCGAGATTCAAAAATGTCAGTGTGCTAGTCAATGCTAGTGTGCTAGTTCTAAGTGTTTAAATACAAAAGGCGAAATTAAACGAAAATTTTATCGCGATGTTCTGGAGACATGACATCTAAAACAAAAGAAAGTGTAAAAACTGTCTGAGCTACCAAAAAATTCAAAATGTTTTTTTTTTTTATTGACGGGGACCGCAAACGCTTGTATTTCAAACAAATAAAAATATAAGGCTAGAAATTGAAAATTTCATTATGGAAAAACCAAACCACTCAAATAATTTTGGAACTGAATAGCACCTGAGAGCGAAGACACATTGGCTTGGTTGGATAAAGCAGTGTGCTAATGAGGGAAAGGGTGAGAGTTCAAATCTGGGCCGAAGAATATCGTTTTAATGGGTTTTTGTTTTTCAGCAGAATTTTAATCCAAGTTTAGACTAATATGCAAAATTCTAAGCTGTATATCTGTTGTTGTTAAAATCAGGAAACAAAACATTGATTTTAAGAGGGTAAATCGAAGTTTGACTTTGCAGAAGGATAAATTTCAATTTATTTTGCTGCTTTACTACGCATTGCTTTGATCTATAGCATCTCGAGGTTGCATTGAAATCAGAAAATTCTTCCTTTGAACTCGAATGCTTCGCGTGGGTCAACTAGTCATCTAAAATTGCGTTTCAGCAATTTCACTATCGGAAAATTGCTGAAGACGGATCCCGAACCTCTCCTCCCAATAACATAGCCAACTATCATCTAAAACTGCGTTTTGACAATTAACTTCGAAAATTTTATTAATGAGCTTCAGCCCCTCCACCTCCGCCAATATAATTTAAAATAATCTTAAATTTCGTTTAAGGTCTTACCTTTGAAATAATTACTGGGGTAAAGCACCCAAAAACTCACCCCTAACATCATTAAAAGTCAAATAAAATTGTTTCTGGAGCTCCAATTTGGAAAAATTTCCAGTCTTCATAACAATAACAAAGATGGCACACAGCTGCGTTTCTTAGATTGTTCATTTTCGACAAATTTCTGGGAGGGGGGGGGGCCGGATTTCTCCTCTAATTAACATCTCCGAATAATGTCTAAAACTGCGTTTTCAAAAGAACAATTTTGAAAAATTTCCAGGAGGAACCCTAAAACACCAACCTCCTTAGCGTAATTAGAGAAAAAATATAAAATTTTTCAAGTTTCAATTTCGAAAAATGCCGAGGAAAACGCTCCCAGGCCACTTTTCCACCCTAGCATTAACAAAGATCATCTAGAATACACTTTTAAGACCACACAAATTAGAAAAAACATCCTATTTTTGAATTTTGGGCTAATTTCTTTATAATTCTGGAACAAAAGATTAAGTGTCTAGCAAGCTGGGGGTGATGAGTCAGTTTGGCATTTAAATATGAATAGCATGGGTTCTCCTTCAGACATAACTAAAAAAGATTGCTAAGGTTGTTTGTACTTGTTCAAATAATTTCAACTTTCCAAAAACTTCTCATTTTAAGTTATCTGACCCCTCAGATTATACTTTACGAAGTTACAATTATTCTTGTTTTTTTGCTTTCTAAATTATGGTTTTTTTCGTCACTTACAGATATATTTTCATGACAAAATTGTTACTTTTCATCTACTATTGCAGAAAAAAACCCCAACAATATTATTATATTAATATTTTATAGTTTCTATCAAAGACTTTTACAAAAACTTATCTGAACAATATAATATATAACGAAAACTTCATTTTGACACATTTCCAACGTTCTGTTTCTCTTCCCTCCTGTTTCACCTATTCGCCTTTTTCTAGTTCTCAGAAAATAAGAAATTCTTCTAAATGCTACGCTGTCGAAGCCTCCCCTTTCCTCCAAAATTATTACAGAGCACCTCAAATTTTGTTTTCAAGGCTCCGATTCCCTCAAAATTACCGGAAGAGAGTCCCTGGATATCTTGCCATCCAACAACATGGGAGATTATGTAATGTTCCGTTTTTGGGACTTCAATTAAAAAAAAATTGCTGGGCCCCTAACGCCAACAAATATGATCCACAGTCGCGTGTTTTAGCAATTACAATTTCGAAAAAATTAACGAGAAGGAACCTCTGAACTTTTTCTGATAACACCATTGAAAAACGCTCTCTAGTAGGTAAGTTTAAAAGTTTCCACAGTAGAGCCCTAGTGCAGTCTTTTTTCGAAAAATCGATCGAGGACAATCCTTCGAGTCATATTTTCACTTAAGTCAACAAATATGGTATACAATCGCCTTTTTAAGACATTAATTTCGAAAAATTTTCAGGGAAGGTATTCAAAACTTTTCTCCCCTTAACATTACCAAAGATCGCCTAAAAATTCGTTTTTAGAACAAGAATTCTGAAAAATTTCCGGGGGAGGATCCCCGAAACTCCTCTATTTCTACGTGCTCATCATCGAGTACTGACTGACCTTCTTTCAAAACTAGAAGTTTTATCACCTCATTCTCTCCACAAACAATTGATACAAGATAAAAAAGAGATGGAAGCTTCGAAGCTAATTTCATATGTAGAAAAAAAAATTAAAGTCCCCCCCCCCCCACCAATTATTTTAAGGGGCCACTGCTTCTGCCCCTTACATACCAGACACTTCTCATAATGTGTCCCAGCTCCCCCTACTTCTACAAAGTTCCTACGCCTCTGTCTCAATATTTCCTTTAATTTTCTGGGTTTAAAGTTTAGCGATGGTTTATAATTTTTACACAATTTCTGAATTGCTGACCCATGAAAACAAAAAACTCGAATAAGAATCGTAAATCAACCGTTCATCATATGAGACACAAAGTTTTTCTTGCTCTTCATGCAGAAATACGAGGAAGGTGATTCAAACTTCAAGATGCTTGTGAAAAGATTCGTTTTATGAGCGGCAAAAGTTGTAAAACGTTTGCATGTTAAATCTTTGCGGGATTGGAGATCTTGCGGGATTTTGCTCTCAATGCCGCGAGTTTAATTCCACTGAATATCATGCGGGATATGGGATCGGGATTGGAAACACTAGTCACGTGCAGTCCACAAATCTAGAATCTGTCTTCCGTCGTTATCCAGTGTTTTTTTTAAATTATTATTTCGATTACCTCCCCAAGCTCCCTCACGCATAAAAGAATTATTTGTAATAAATTTTAACCCCCCATTGGCTAATCCCCCCCCCCCCCCGATGATTACGTATTTGCTCTGAAATCGCTGCTGAAGTTGTTTTTCTTTCTGCTTCTATTCGCTGCTATGCAAACAACTATGCGCATTCTAATTGGTTAAATATTTGCTCAGCTTTTAATTCCCATCTTTGACCTCCAAAGAAAACCGAGGAGATTCTGTGTCTTTCTTCGTTATTCTCCGTCGGTTTATCCCCAGTTCCGCCGACATTTAAAATTTCTTCCCCCCTACATTTTACTTCCTCCCCTTTTCAAAAGGTACGAGGGTGGTCCCAGAAGTACCCCCAATCTAACAAAGATAACCGAAAAATTGTGGTCCCCCCCCCCCAAGCATAATTCCTTTTCAGGTCTATACACTTTTTCCAACGATGTTCAAATCAGCGATGTTTTTTCAATGAATTTTTATTTATGAATAGCTAAAATATTGAGATTTAGGCCTAATGGTTATTTTTTTAAAAGCAATCCTAATATTGTGAATATGAAGGTCTCATTTTCTTTTCTTTTTTTTACTTAATTGAATAACTAAAACGTATAACATTTTATACTAATAAATTGTTTTAATTCGACTAATAACTGAAATACTAATAATCTTTAAGCACAATGACTTGTTACTTAATAAAATAACTTAAATATTAGGTCTGAGATGATAAATTTTTGAATTCAACTTCTGCTTTCTGCTGATGTGGCGTAAGATTAATTTTTTAAAAAAAAGTACCTAACACTTCACCTAAAGAGTGGAAATTTTGTACAATTCACTTCAAGTATCACTTATTCAGACAAAAAAAAAACTGATCAAACCTGCGTTTTTGATTCCAATATCTATGAGTCTTTTTACGTTCATGAAGGGTATCATGCCTCACTAAGTGTTGGGTCAAGTCTCCCTAGATCTAAGGACACTTGACTGATATGTAGAATTGAGGATTATTAATTTTTTTCGAGCCATTTCTACGTAGACTTATGTTATTATTTTTAACCATAATAATGTGCAAAATAACAAACTATTCATATATTCTTTTTATTTCGTTCAAACTATTCGAACAAGGAAAAAAAAAAAAAAAAGAAGTGAAAACCAAAAATTTGGGTCAAGTCTCTCTAGTTCCCCTACTTGTATTTTAAAAGTGTCATGATTTTAGTTGACAAAACTGAAATTAAGTGAGAGAATTTTTTTTTTCTTTCCTCCAAATCAGAATGATTTTTTTTTTTCGGAATTCAGTCTAATTTTACTTATGAATATATGTTCGGAAAAATTTAGGGCTCATGCAGTTTTTTGGTAAAAATGAATCTCTGAGTCGTAGGTGAATAAAATAACGGAAACATCAATAATAATTGAAGGCACAAATTGTAAATCAGTTGATTGCATTTATTTATTATTTTTTTTTTGACAGTATTTTTTCAAACAATAATTATTACAATAATAATGGGTACGAATGAGGTATTCCACTATAAGTCAAGGCGTTAAGATAAGCGTAAAAGTAAGGAAGAAACTGGAGCCCTGATTTAAGATTCAAAGAGAAAATAAATGGTAATCTACGATCAGAAGAGAATTTAAAGTCAGTAAGGGAATTTTTTTCGGTTAACAATTTATAAAATGCTTTGTTTACTTGCGTGCTATTAAGGGGAGGGTGGATGTTGAAAATGAAAAAAATTATTTTTTAAGTGACATACTTAAAATTTTGTACCCTGATGTATTTCTAAATGAATAAAGACATCTCACTTTTTTTTTTCAAAAATATCAAAAATTTTAAATATTTATTAAATTTTAAACTTTTTTAAACCAAATCTAAAATTTGCTCCCTGCGTCGCAAAATTTAATTAAATTTCATTTTTCTTTTTTTAAACCATAGTTTACATCTAATAAAACAAAAGTTGCTTCTTCAACATAAATTTTTAACAATAGTTTGTTCATAAAAAATTTTACATCAAATTTTACTTGATTTTTTACGGAAAATATTGACTTTTCGTAGTAAATGACCCTGAGAACTCATAATATAATGCAGATAGAGCCTTTAATGTAAGCAAGATTTGTTCCTTACATTTTTGATCTCATTAGAGCCAAATTGCAAAAATATTGAAAAAAAAGTTTTGCGCATGGAACATTTTGAAAATTGCGCGTTGTGCGAAATCTATTTTGTGAGAAAACGACAATTTATTACTTTATGGTGCATGGGTAATACAAATTCAAGTCAAAACTGCAAATATCTTGACACATTACTTACCTTGAGAAAATGTGGTTCCATAAAAATGCATTTTACATTTTTAAAAAAAAAATTGTATTTTCAACCAATGAAATTTAGCAGTATAGGTTTCGAAAAGAAAAAAAGCTTTTGTTGTTTTTTCATCGGAGACCCTTGTAAATGGCTCTGAGAACTCATAATATAATACATATAGAACCTTTAATATAAGCAAGATTTGTTTCTAACATTATTGATCTCATTTGAGCCAAATTGCAAGAATATTGAATAAATAACTTTGCGCAGGGAACATTTAGAAAATCAAGCGTCGTGTAAAATCTACATTGTGAGAAAACGACAATTTATTACTTTACAGTGCATGTATAATATAAATTCAAGTTAAAGATTCCAAATATTTGCACACATTACTTACCTTGAGTAAATGTGGTTCCATAAAAATATATTTTTTATTAAAAAGAGAAAAATTGTTGTTTCATCCTAAAAAACATTGCACAGCGTATTCATCGGAGACCCAAATGGTAGAAAAATACTATTATAATTGCATATATTCATGCATTATATTTTAAAAGTAACAATAAAATGTACGAGTTTTTGTTTTCAATGACTTTTGTATTAGAATTCAAATTTAAGTTAGGCATGTATGTGATATTTATTTACAGTTTACACAAATGTTCTAGTATAAACAGGCCCGTTGTACACAAAAGTAGTTTTATTCATAATCAAATCAAGTATTGCAGCTTACAAAGCATATGTCAGGCAATTAAAACTTATACCAGATGTAAATGATTTCAATTATACAGCTATTCACAATGAAACTTAAATGAAGCACTTCATCTTACACACTTGAAATAATGTAAGTACTTGGGACAGAAATTGTCGTTAGAGTAGAACAAAATATTTGAGGGAGTAGATGGACAAAGCGAAATTAAATTCAGGTTTGAGAGCTTTTACTATATTATTATACAAGATGTTTACATTTCGCATGTAAGGGTCATAACCAATGTAAGTTAAGGCATGGGTGCAACTTTTTTGGTTTCTTATTTTTTAGCACAAATTAAAACGCACCAGCTGAATAAGTGACACCTTCTTTTTTTTTCAACTGGTTGTTGGCACAAACTTTGGCATATTTTTTAAAATTACGCTTCTGTTTACTTTCTGCAGTTGAACGCAGTTTTTTTTGTGTTTCACGCCTTTTGTCCTTTTGATGAGCAATAACCAGAGATGCATCTGCCAAATTACAGTCAGATGTTAGAGTTAAAGTTTCCGTGCACCCTAAATTAAATTCACTCACTGCAGCTAAAACTGCCAATTCAAGCCTCTTTTTGGTGACGAATATTTCTTTTGGGCACTTTTGCCAAATACAGCTGTGGAGGCTTTCATTGCGGTTTTGCGTTTTAGCAGCTGTACAACGTAACAGTAGTTCATCATTTATTAACCGTTGATAAACGGGCAGGATCTTTACAAGAACATCCTCAGAGAGCTTTGTCTTCATATGCTTATGACTTTGAGGTTTCATGCGATTTGACAAAGCTCTCTGATAGAAGCACCAAGATGATTTTCCTTGCGGACACTTACTGTGTTGAGGCTTGCTGTCGGTCGAGACACAGTGATACAACGATGCTAAAATGGCAGTTTTCATATTTTTAATGTTCGGCGCATTGTCTTTTATGGCTTTGCGGTAGTAACTTTGGAGGCGTTGAATTGTGGCTTGAGTTAAATTCCCAGACTTCTTGCCTCCAAGTGTCACGCCTTTCACCCGCCACTCTTTAACTTTATTTTCCAGGCCAGTTCGTAGCCTCTTGGCCACGTGATTAATGCATTCCTCTTTCGTTATCACAAAATCATCGTAGATGTTTTGCTCAGTCAAATGGGTGAAAGTTTTTGCATCACCATCAGATAGAAGAGAAACGTATCTGAAGTTGAGTTCCGTTGCTCTTCTAAACAAGGTCTCAGCAGCATGCATTTCCATGCTGTTTGAGGTGCCAAAGAAATTTTTCTGGCAGCCGGTCCCTTTGTGACCCTCAAACCACACATAGAATTCGCAGCTTTCCTTCCCCAAATCTCTTTCTGCAGAAACGCATTCCGGGCAGTACTTGCTGAGAACTTCGTAGTCTATGACTAAACCGGTCAACATGTCGATAACGATGCCAATCCCGTTTAACGACGTATGGCCTCGCTTTTGCCACGTACCGTCATATGAGACTGAAATATCGAGGACTCCATCATTTTCAACTGCTCCATTCTCAAGATTTATTTTACGAATGTAATCCCTCGAGGCATTTAAAATCTTCTTTTTTGTCTCACTTGATTCACTTGAAAGGGTTTCTACGTAAGCAGCAAAGGTCTTTTTATCCATATTTGGTATTCCCAAGACCATCGAAAAAGTTTGCAAAGCAGCATAGCCTCTGCCAATTGCCAAAAATGATTCCACGAGTTTTTTGTTCAGTTGAAACTTCTTTGATGTACTTTCTCGTGGAGTGTTGAAGGCCGAAGAGTAGCAATGGTTACAGTCCTTGCAAAAAATTGCCATCTTACATGCATACCCAAACTTGTTGCTAGCACAAACATCTAATGATTTACTCCCACATTCAGTGCAGGGCAATTCACACAACAGTGAGCTCCACATTTCTTTCGACATCATAGTAATGTTCTCGGGCATACTGCTGCTAGGCGACTTTATATCAGCACATTTAGAAGAATTAGGTTGATCCACAGGTGACGACAAAATGTTATTTTGATTTGTGCTTGCATTTTTACGTTTTGCAGCATTTGCAGCACAAGCAGCTCGCCGCTTAGAAGGGCGACCTTTAGGTTTCCGGTAGCGTGAACTAATCAAGTCCATTTCACCGTAAATGTTGAATAAAAATTTAAACTATGCAAAAACAATCACTAATATAGAACAACGTAACAGATAATAACAATAAAATCAACAAATCACAACAAAAAAAACGGATACCAACAAGAAATAACAACAAAAGTTGATTCGAAAAATAATTATAACTCGCAGTCGCTAAATGTAAACAAATGTCGATTGTGTCAGAGATACGGTTACAGTTAAAGCAACTGTAGAAGTGCATCTTCTTGGAATAATATTATTTAGTGTGGCTTATCATATAAAGTGATGAAAAAACAAGTAGTAATATGTAAATAGAGTCCCTATATGAAAACGTAGTTTTCAGAGTTGCGACAACAGCTACGCTCGGAAAGCGCAACCGGTTACAGGAGAAAGATAGGGTTGCCGCCGAGCTGCAAGATTGGCTCCTTGTTCGCTTTCGAGTTTCATTAAAAAAAATAGTCACAAGCGGGAGCGGGAAGAGTGGCTGAAACGGGTTCAGAAGGATGTAAGCACGCGGATTCGAAAATGCATGCTGTCAATAAATGAAACGCTCGATTTTGATTCAAACATTAGAAAAAGACAAAATGGCCCTGTGTTAGCAGAATTAAAAGCAGATTTTTTTCTTTAACCTTATTCTCTTTAATACGATTAATTTTAAATTAATCAAAAGATTCTGAGACAACGAAAATTATATTATAGTTTGAATTGATTCAAAATGAATGAAGGAATAAAAACTGATTAAGAAAATGAAAATAAATAAATAAGCAACAAATAACGAACATAAAAAATTGCTTGTTTTTGCTACGTTAATTAAGTTTTATAAAGATTTTTGAACATAGAAATATTTCTTGAATTTATATCAAAAGCATTACTTATTTATTTTTTTTCTATAAAAGGAAAAAAAATACAATTTTCTGATTTAAATGGAAAAGTTTAGCATTAGCTTAAAAATTCCGAAAGGAAATATATGCCTGGGATATCCACCTACGGGGGGGGGGGGGGTGGCACCCATGTATATGCAAAGGAAAGTTTGAAAGAGTAATACTAGAAATATGCAGAAGCTTAAAACAAGGTATCCTATCCAGGCCCGGATCTATACATTTTGGGCCTCCCTGCAACAAAATCTCTATAGCCCCTTCCCAGAGGCCATCAGTGTATATTTGTAACATTAAAAAATTCTTAGTGCTAGGTTTTTTTTTCAATTTTTTTTCTTCAATTTCATAGGCCGTTGGACCCCTTAAGACCTGGGACACCCCACACAGCGGGGATCCTATCTCGCTCCCCCCCCCCCACTCCAAAAAAAAAATTAAGAACCTCTGAATATTTCAATGGTTTAGAGGGCACACCTAGTTAATAGATTAATTTGTATTTAGTTGAAAACGAAATTATATTAATCAGAGGTCATTTTTATTTGAAACTAGATGCAGATAGAAATATTCAGAAATGAATTGGGAAGTTAAGGGGGGGGGCGTGTATTTTGACTTATATTTTTTTCACATTCGTATATGCATAAGAAACAGATGTCTCCATTGTTTTACATTTATTTCTTGAAAGTACACTATCTATTATTTAAAATTTTCAACAATATTTTTATATACCAAAACAATACTAGAATGAAAGGTAGTTAGGTAGTAGACATTTTTTTAATGAAACAAAATTAAAACAATTCAGAGCACCAAAAAAGGACTTGTACTTATTTTGAATTTTTATGAGAAAACAAAAACTAAAAATTAAAAACAATTTAGCATGAGTTAAACTCATTTATTTCATGCTAAGTTTTCAGATCAATAGCATGATCTTATAGTTGTAATCTTGTTGTTGTTGTAAACAACATAGATCTCTGTTGTTCAATTTATTTTTTGGTGTTATTGTATCTATAAACTTTATTTAAACACAAAATTTCCAGCATTTTCATCCGAAAAAGAAAACATTAGTTTAATTAAAAACTTCAGTCACTAATGGGCTAATCTTCAAAAAGTGCAACTTTGCTGTCACATGCCTTTTACAGTTAAAACTAAGGAATAGTTTATTATTTTTTAATTTCTGCAAAAATATATCCATTTAAATCTGCCGACAGTTTTTTTTTTTTTTTTTTTTTTGTAATAATTTTTATTTATTTATTTTTGGGAGTTCGCAGCATGTGAATTCTTACCTCCATGTATTAGAATTTAATTAATTCAAAATAAATGAAGTGATAAAAAAAAGGTAAGAAAATAAAAATAAATAAATGAACAACAGATAATGCACATTAGAAATTGCTTGTTTTTGTTTCGGAAAGGCAAGCGTTATAAAGAGTTTTAAATCTAAAAATATTTCCCGTAACCATCTAAAAAGCAATATTACTAATAAAAATGGTTTGGTATTAAAAAAAATTGCATGTTTAAGTTTACCCTGACAAATTTTCTGATTTAAATGTGATTAAGTTAAACATTAAATTAAAAATTTGAAAGGTAAATATGCAAAGGAAAATTTGAAAGCTTAATACTAGAAATAGGTAGACGGTTAAAACGAGGTAACCCCCCCCCCCCAAAAAAAGAAAGAAAAAATACAAAGAACTTCTAAATATTTTAGTGGTTCAGTAGGTTATCATAATTAAAATATTAATTTGAATAAAATTTAAAATTATTACTTTAATTTGATGTAGATAGAAATATTCAGAAATAAATTGAGGAGTTAAGGGGGTGTAATTTTAAACATTACTTATTTTCAACTCATATGAATAAGAAACAAATGTATCTATTGTTATTTATTTATTTTTCTGCATCATACATCTATTACTTAAGTTTTGAACAATATTTTCACATCAAAACAATATTACAAAGAAAAAATCATTCACAGCACCAGTAGAGGACTTGTACTTATTTTCAATTTTCGTGGAAAAGCAATGTTTACATTTAATTTTGACATATATTTTAAATACAACTTAGCATGAAGAAAACTCATTAATTCCATACTAAGTCTTCAGGTCATTACCACATAAAAATTACAACCAAAGTCTCTCATGTTCAATTTATTTTTTGGTGTTGTTACATCTGTAAACTTTATTTCAAACACAGAATTTCCAACATTTTTACATGAGGAAATAAAGAGGAAACAAAGACATTTTTCTCAACTAGGCAATCAAACTCAAATTGAGGGTACTGAAACAGAATTTGTAGTTTTTATAGATTTTGGGACAAACTATTATTATCAATAACTGCTTAAGTAACAAAATAGGCAAAGATTAATCTTTGTGTTTTCTGAAATGCAATGTAACGTCAAAATATTTAGATGTTCAAATTGTAGTGATTATTACCAAATTTTTAAAAATTCCTTACTCCAAAGTATCATTTCCTAAAATTAATAATTATGGACAAAACATTAGTTTAATCAATATTTTCAGTCACTTATAAACATAAAGAAAATAAATTTTGTTATAGGCTTTATTCCCATGTACTCAATCAGGGAGTTTCGATTAGACAGGGCAAAATATACTGATGCTTGTAATTTATTTTCTCTTATGCTATTCGGGAAGTGAATTTTTATGAAAAAAAAATCCCTTGATTGAAATAAATTGAATTTTTTGTTCAGATTTTTTCATCTAGATTGTTATTCCATTCATTACCCCATATCATGGATGGATGAACACGACGTATGTTCTAATATCTTGAAAAATGCTTCCAGAACTCAGTCAGAAACAGAACAGGTGCACTGACAGTCAGAAGTGGACTAAGATAACAGTTGCTACCAATCCCTTCCAAAATTGGAGCTATTTGCAGTTATTCAAATTCTGTCCTGTAGTTTAAGTGGGGAGAAAAATCTCTTTTTGAGAGGGGGTGGTTCTGGATAATTACAGGAACAGAATAAGCAGAAATGAACTGTTCATTTAATGCTGAAATAAGGTATAACAATAAACAAACCTAAATACATCTTTCATAATTTTATGTATACCTAAATTTTTTAGCCTTGCCTTAAATACCAAAAAATTTATTATAAATCTGAATTGAAAACAATATTTTTACATGACAAACAAGCATAAACCTAAAGAAAGCACTTGATTTACAAAACAAATTCAAAACTCTAAATTTAGAGAATCAAAACAGAATTCCAGCTACTATTTCAAAATTTCTGTTGCAAAAGTATTGTTTGTTTAACCTCTTTACATTTCAATATTATTATACAAATGAATGATAACAAATTTGATAATAAGCGTAACAAATCAGAAATACAGCATTGTCTGTATGAAGAAGATCAAAATTTCATTTAATTACACTATTTAGCATTTGAACACAAAATTTTCGTTGGTTTGTGTGTCGTTGTTGAAAGTCCAAAGACCATTTCGGCAGCAAATTTCCTGAAGTTTTCAACATAACAAACATGAATGGCATATTATACATGGAAATTTATTATTATTTTTTAAACAACTTCATTAAAATTAGTTTTGATAAAGCTGTCAAGCTAAGAAAACTTCGAAAATGATTTCTGGACATCCTTGTAAACTTAATACTGGAGACATAGCCGTGTCCAAGGGGAGGGTTTTAGGGGTTAAACCCCTCCCATTGGGGAAAAAAAATCAACCAAAAGAAAATTTATAACTGACTTTTATAGCTTTAATGTGAAAGTTTGTGTGCAACGCTTCAAAAAACCCTTTCTCTCTGTAGTTTTTCTGTAATTTAAGAATGTTAGAGCTTTACCAGATGAAATAACATTTTGGAAAAACTATTATGGCTAAACCACTGAATGATTTGTCAACACAAAGCATTAACAGCGTTAATATTGCTTTAAAAGGTTATGATGAATGCGGTATATGTTGCAGCTATAAAGATGCATTGATTGTATTTAGTAATGTAATTTGCATCTACCATAAGCTCTTTCTTGTTTAGTTTATTAAGCATTATTCCAGAATATGAAACCTAATGTATGTGCTACATTATAAAAAATCTGTGGGCAGTTTTTAATACTAATTGCAATATACTGCGTAATAAACATAAATAGGTTTGATTTAAAAAGAAACAAACAAGGTTTGATTGAAAAGAAGATGTAAAATGAAGGAATACTGCTGCTATTTGCGCAGCCAAAAATATTCTTCTGAGGCGGGGGTGGGGGATGGTACAGTAGTCCTTACAGGTCTATAAATGCCATGCTGGGATTAGTAATTTAACATAAAACCAAAGTTGGTAGTGAATTGAACTCTTACTCCCCCCACCCCGCTTTAAAACCCCTCCCTTTATGAAAACCTGGACACGGGCCTGACTGGAGATCATTCTATTACACAATTTTTTAAGTAAACAGTACAATATTATCATGAGTTTTCTAGAACATCTGCATCAATGCTACAATTCAATTAGTAGTTGAGCTTTCTTTAAGTTGCAGAATATCTGGAAGAAACTTAAAAAACATTAAGGGCAAATAAATTTAAAAGCTGAAGTAAAACTCTTCAAATGTGCTAAATCATCAATACAGCTGATGTTTTGAATTTGCAGGAATGTTTTTTAAAGTAGTTCATAAAATTATAAATGGAAAATAAATAAACACACTTTAATTGAAATAGAGCTGTATTTCAACTACTTTGCATTAAGTGTGTTGTAAAGTTTAATTTCAAATAACAGGGTGTTCTAAAAACACATGAAAAAGTAAAACACATATTACAGGGAATATTTTAATTCATCAATCTCTTTTGACTAGCATAGATTGTGTTTTTCATTCATTTATGTACATAATAATATGTATATATTTTTTAGTGTGCATCATCTTTGCTCTTAAGAAGAGAAATCATCAGTTTATGATGACTAAAATAAGTAATGATTGTTCGTGATTCCAAATTTTATAGGAACCGGGAGAAAACTTGCTTGTTTTTTCTGCATTTCACTTAGGAATATCCACAGCAAAATTGTAGGGGTAGGTGGGGTATGTTGGACAGTGGGGCACGTTGTTCAAGTCCCAATTATTTTAATAATATTAATATTTTTTATTTTATTTTCTGACCAACAAATAGCTCCTATGGTCCTACAAATCCTATCACGAAATCACATGGCACAGTTATATTGAACAAATTTTTATCCAGAAAGTGTTATTTCAGCAGTCCTGAGTATTTTTCAGAAAACTATAAATTAATTTTTTAAATGGTTTTAGTCAAGATTGAGGAGAAAAAAAATTAAACTCCTGCCTTAAACTTTTACGTGAATGCTACTACCTCATCAAAGAGCTTACTTGTGCTTGTGATTGAAAAAATGTGAGTGCATACTGTAGAAACTATTTATAAACTGTTCTTGTTTGGCTTTAACATATAAATTTAAGTGTAGTAAAAATATAGAGAATGCAATAAAACTGATGCTTAAATTTAGATTCTTTAAAATAAAGTCACATTTTTCAGTAAATTCATTTATCTATACCAGATATTTCAGCTGGCCATATGAATCAGTTTTGAAAGCCGTATGTTGGGCACCATTGTCTTAGAGCATTTGAATTCCCCTTTATTTCAATGTTCTATTTCCTGACAAAAGTATTGACTTTCTAAAGCCTTTAACAAATTAAGATAATCTCTGATAAATTGAATATTTGTTTATTTATACATTTATTTTTATGAGTGGTTGAAATGAACTCAGATGCAATTGAATTACCTTTTGAGTGGGTGACGCAAAATCACGAACATGTAATAAATGAATATAAATAATGAAAGAAACATTACTTTTAAAGTGGATGCATAATAATAATAATAATATAAGAGAAATAAACAACTCTGATTTAAGGAAGCAGTTACTAAAGACTTTATTTTGCATTGATTGAAAACATCGGATAAATATCAAAATATCCAATATATATCAAAATATCGGATATTTTCGAACCCTGATTTTTACAGATAAATCTCAAAAACCTATTATGACAGCCTTTATTTTAAAATGCCACACTAGTTAAAATTTAACTCCACATTAATCGAGATAGGATTATTTAAAAATCATTTTTCCACCAAATATCGAAATTTTTACGAAATTGATGTGGGATGAGAGCTTTATGTACTTTATTTTTCTGCTGATCTAGAAGAGTAGAATTCTTCTAAAGTTTGATTCCAAGAAACGGGTTGTGTCATAATGACACACGATAGACGTGAAACATGTTAATTGTTCATCAAACACTTTTGAATAGATTGTATTTCTTATTCATTTTCTTACATAAAATTATATGCATGTGTCCACTTATAATGATCATCTTCTTCCTTCTTAAGAAGAGAAATGATCTGTTTACGATAACTAAAGTAAGTAATTACAAATGTACATATTGATCTCCGCGCTGCCTAAACGTAGTACATGCAACCATACAAAATGAGAAAGAAAGCGAGAAGAGCGCAAGGTCTCACTTTCCTCCAATATCTGAAGGCAAGCAAGCCAATATTTTCCTTCTAACTGACATTGCTTATCCCCACCACTTTTCATCATACAAAAAGGTTGGATATAACTTCAAAGCCCTTGCATAAAAAGTTTCACTTAAAAAATCTTTGATTCAGCATTTTATCATAAAAGTATTGATATTTCAACCCGCGAAACTTTAAATGTACCTAATTTCTGACAAACAAGAGCTTTGTGGCTGGGAGGACTTTTACAATCTCAAAAACCCATGATAAGTCCTTACCTCAAAGGTAATTCAAAACTTGTTAAAACTTAACTATGTATCAATCATGGCATAATTATTTAAAAATCATTTTCTCAATAAAAATAGAAATTTTTACGAACCTGAAGTGGAGTGATAGCATGCACTTGATTCTTCAGGTGATAAAGAAATAGCAGGTAAAGGAAATAACAAGGCAACCTAAAAATTAGTAAACCCTAATTAGAGCATAATAAAATGTACCAACACACTATTTGAACCGAACTTAGAACACCTCAGTTTTCTGTTTATGATGGAACACACAGCGACTGGCATGCTTGTTGAATAAAAAAGAGTAAATTACCAAAATAACGAAAACTACCTACAATTCATTAAATTTTTAATAAAATAATGCATTTTAAATTGGCTTGCTCAACCTAAAAAATCGATAAAAACTGTACTGTGTGTCAAGCAAGTGTTGTACTTCATTTCCACCTCAAACGCTTTGGCAAATTTCATGTGGTCACATTAATTTCATAATCGAACCGACATTTTTTTAAACAAATTTTAACTAATAAACATTTAGCAGAATATCATAACAAAACGTTTCCATAAATCAAAATGTTATTAAAAGATACTGCCAGCAAGCACTGAAAATCCTATAATTTATAAGTATTTTATTTCCTCTGCATCTCCTTTCAAAAAACAAAAATTTGACACTGTAAATACTTACGTTGCATAAAGTGAAGATTGCTTGAAGGAACATGAAAAACGATACATTAGTCAATTTTTGTCTAAGAAACGATCAGAAAAAATAAAAACCTTAACATTAAAACATAAGTTAAAATGGGTTTTAATATCAAGTCACATTCATTTAAAATAAAAATTTCCGCAGCATAAAGCATTTATAATACAAATCGCAAGTTAAGATCTCTTCACATCACAAGTGTATGTTTTGTTTACTTTCACTCGTCGCCAAGCACGAAATTGATCGCGCCAAACCGAATACAGAGATCTATCGTTAAAAAAATTTAATTTACACAATTTAAACATTTGCCTTGTCTTAAAGTGTTGTTTTTCAATAACGTTGTGATTGGAATCAT